>NC_051847.1:122979537-122988882 GCF_002237135.1 Teleopsis dalmanni
ATTGCCACCTTTTTGAAATAGTTTTTTTTTTAAAGTAAAATTTCTGTCAAACCGCCTTAAGGAGATCAGTTTCGGTTTTAATTAGTTTTTGTGTTCAAAATATTTTGCTGTGAGTTTTGTTGTCCTGTGAATGTCCTCTGTTTTGGATAATTACTTGATATCAGGACTGTACAACATTTTACTTATTTTTATTTAAACATTTTTTTAAAAGAATTATAAATACAAAGATCACAAATAATGATTAACATTTTTGTTTGGGTTTAGGGTTTTGTGTCTAATTTTTAAATTTCAACAAATAACAAAAATTTAAAAATATTTTATCCGTAGTTTATATTATAAAGATTTATTTTTACAAAAATGAAATTCGTTTTAGCCAAAAGTTGTCTTTAGTTTTAATATTTTTTATTATTTAACAATGATTTTTCTCAGTGTAATAGAAAGTTGTTATATAGATTTTTCAATCATGAAATATATGTAGATATTGTACACTGGGAAGCGCCTTACACTTGGTGAATGCTGGAAATAGAAAAACATATACATAAAAAATTAATTTTATATAGTAAAAATTAAAAAAAAAACAATACAATAATAATAATAGAATTAACAATAAATTATAATTTAGAAAAACTAACTATTACGAGGAACAAAACCGCAAAGGCTATAGTAATTATCTATGTAAACATGAAATTAATAAAAGAGTAATTATATAAATAAATTCGAATAATTAATAGTATTAACCGCATATACTATAAATAAATAATTAAAGAGCTGTCTAAAAATGACTAAATTATATAAAAAGTTATGATAATATTTAATTTATTATATTATTAATTAAAATATCAGAACTCACCTTCTTGTTGCACAAAATCCACCATCTGCAATAGTTGAGTTGTTTTTTTGAAATTGCAAAATAAATTAATGTTCTGCCAAAAATGTGACTTGGTTGCCTTCTTGTGGTGAAATTCGGTTTCGAAGTGTGGTGAAAAAAAAAATTTTGTTCCATATATCATAAATGTTATTTTGAAGAAAGTTCCGGGTTGTTTTGTAGTTGTACATGCCACTTGTGTTATTAAAGTTATAAAATTTGATATTCTTTCTTATAATTTTCCATTTTATTTTATTTTTTTAGTTTAAATTGTATTTAATTTTATATGTTTTATTGCTAAATTAGCTTGAATTTGATATTTCACTATTTTCTGTTTTTTTTCTTCTTCTTTTTGTTAATATTTAGTAGTTTTATTTATATTACAAATTCTGCGTAGGTTTATTTAATGTATTTATTTATTTATACATACATATATCTCTGCTCTTAGACATAATATATATAATATGTATATTTTATATTCAGATTTTATTTAAACTATTTATATTTTTACTATGATTTTGGTACCGCCTCCATTGTGAATTGCTCACTTCAGCGTGCTCAATTACAAATGCTGACCATAATACTCGGCAGGTGGGTAATGTGGATAACCTTGATGAAAACCAGGATCGCCTGGCGGACGATGCATCATATGCGCTTGACTGTCCATCATGTAGCCCATAGCGTCATGACCGTAACCTGAGGGGCCAGCATGTGGTGTATAAACTGCAAAATAATCTAATTAAGTAAATTTAACTAATAAAATTGTATCCAGATAAGATAAAATCACTTAAAATTATCTTAAACTTTAATCTTAGTAAAAAATAATTATAGGTATATATATGTGTGTGTTTAACATTATAATTTTTTTTTTGTAAATTATATTTAATTAGAATATGTTTAAAAACCTTTTTTTCTTGAATTAATTTTGCTGAAATAGAGTATTAAATTTTTTTTACTGAATTAAAAAAATATTCATTTTTAAATAAATATAATTTACAAAAAAAAAACTATAAAATATTTTATTGAAATTAAATAAATTAAATTTTTTTTCAAAAGTTTTTTAATGAAATAAAAACAAGGTTGTTTGAATTATTTTTTTTTTAATTATTATAATTTCAAAAAAAAAAATGATAAATTTTTAATTGAACTAGAACTAAATTGTTTAAATTTTTTTATATATTTTGATTTTATTTATTTTATTTCCTATTATTTAAGTATCTTTCAGATTGTGTTGTTAGTTTTCAGTGGGCGTTCATATAACATGAAAATGCAATTTAACAATTTTAGTAGATTGTTTATTCGTTTCTAAAGAAGAACTCAACAACTGCAATACAGGGTAAAAGGACAATAGGGATATGCACAAAAATAAAAGCAGTATTTTCCTCATAGTTGCCACTTCAAGTTAAATAAATTTTCATTTGATGTGACAATAAGGAAGCGTCATCATAAAAGCTGCTATAGCCACAACAACTTCAATTTCATTTTAAACAACAACAACAACAACAAACACAACAGCAACAACAACACAACAAAAGGATAAAAATGCAGTAAAAGCATCCTGGCAGAGTATCTTCAGTTGAGTCCTTGCCATTGGAGTAGCTGGAATTGCTTTTGTCATTGGCTGCAGTGAAGTGTGGCATCATCATCATAAAATATCAGCTTTATGCGTTTCTGCAGTAGTTTTATGCTCTTCCATGGACGGGAATAAAACTTCATGTACGAAATTGTTAAGAAGGGAAATGGAAGAACCAGACGCAGTGGCAGTGGCAGTGGCGGGAGACACCAGCATTGGTTTAAGTTTTTGTGGAAATGTCATTGTTAGCGCAAGGATAATGCAATTTTCTCACATAAAACTTGAGTGTTCTGTGGTAGCTTTTTATTTCGTTTATATCACTTTTTTTCCTTCAACATTATTTTTTGTTAATTTACTGCTTTTTATACGAATATGTATGCGTGTATGCATGTTAGCGTATGTAAGTAAATATCTGTGTATCTTCACTCATCGCCATTTTAGTTAACAACTACTGACGCTTTCGTATTATTCTAGTACAATAATCGAGTGCATTGTGGAGCGCAACTATTACATTAGCTTAGGGTTTATGGCGCATATGTAAGGCGGCGTCATTAATCAAGTGCTCAAGTGCTGTAATTTAAGCATGAAAAGCAGGATTTTTACTTGAATTTATGTTGACATCGAGAAGAAAAGCGTACATTAATGTACGAGTATCTCAAATTCAGCGCGATGAGCTAAAAGGATTTTGATATTTGCACTTAGCGTATCTTAATTAAGTTGACAAAATAAAACTGCTGCTGTCAAGCACTTTTTTCTATTACTAATATTCAGAAATTTGAACTTTTGTCTACTTAAAGCAGTTTGTTTCGAGTTGTTTTTAGTGTAGAATATTATATACTTTGGTTTTGTAATTTTATGTCTAGTGATTTATTTTAAAAATGAGATATTCACCTGCACGATTTGATTGATCTATCATTGGCTGCACGATTCTTCGTCTCGCATTAATGAACCTGTAAGTACGAAAAAAATATATGGTTAGTCAAAAGTAAAATAAAAAATAATAAAATATTAATAAATTTTGGATAAATTTTAAATAAACTGCTACTCATTTTGAAGGTACTAAAATGTAATGCGGCATTAACGCTTAGACTTATCGAATTTAGCATATTTTTATATGGAGTTTATGAGGTTATATTGAAAAAGATCTGCCTTTTTTATCGCTTAATGGTCTTAGTACCCATATGTCAAGCAACACTAGTCTGATTTTGTAAAACAAACCACGTTTGAAAGGTTACATTTCAATCCATTTTTTTTTCCAAAGACAGTTATGTGAAAAAGACAGTGAAATATCTGGAAAAATATGTCACGTGGGGATACTGTGAGCGAACTCCGGATCCGAGAGTGTCTTGCTTGATTTCGTTCTGGCAAATTCGATGTCAATTATGCACCTAGTTTTGATAGACCGATGGTGCAAGGTCCGGAATTATTAAAACTAAAAAGGTCAGTAAAAAAGTAAATAAAATTTTGTAACTCATACAGCCAGGCCAATATGCAAGCTCTCAGAAGATAGCAAATGCATTAAACGTCAACCACATGTTTGTAGTTTAAAATCATTTAAAAAGAGCAGACTAAGTATAGATGTTCGATGTTTGGGTACCACATGAAGAGCACTGCTAAAACGCAATAAAACTACTTTCTGAGCGAATCATAAGGGAAGATAAAAAACTATTCTTATACGAAAATATTCAACGCAAGCTATTATGGTCAAAAGTCGGTGACAGCCCACAAACGACTTCAAAGTATTGATATACGGTTATATAGGTTATGTTGAATCTTGAGGTCGCATTAGAATGAACATGTCTATTACAAGCTACGCCAGCCTGAAGAAAATGATTAATTCAGTCCATAACTGCTCACAATACGAACGCTTGCGTGAAACAAAGCATCCAGAATTCGGCAATAAATAAGAAATTGTGCTCTATAATAACAATGCCAGGCCACACATATCTTTGAAAATTCAAAACAAATTGATGGAACTTTGTCGGAAAGCTTTGTTGCATACACCGTATAACCCGGACCTTATATGATCTGACTACAATTTGTTGGGGTCCTTGCAAAACTGTCTTTATAATAAAAAATTAGTACCGATAAACCGTAGAAGTTCCACACTGATGGCCACTCGAAAAATGGCAAGTGGTCACAAATAATAATATATATTATATTTTTAAACAATATTGATTTCCAATAAAGGAAATTTTGGTATGAAAATGTACCGAAGAAAGGCAAGAATAACACACACATAAAGATTTCGTATGGATTTTTTACGAAAATTAACACATATTGCTGCAATTTTCTGGGGTTATGTACAATAGCCTTAACATGGGGCATACCATAAACTGTCTTCCACTACATTCCGTCGGAAATTTTACTCCAATCTCTACAGTTGTTATTTTGTAACCAAAAAAAGTCATTGCAACTGCAACTTAATCAAAGCACTGAGAAAAAAGTTTAAACACAAAAAATTATTTATTGTAATTATGTTCAAAAGGTACTAGCACATTTTATATAAATAATTCATAAATCTTTGTTAAAAAAAAATATATTTTTGCTTGATCCTTTGCCGAAGTATTAACCATAAGCTCAGCATAAATCTGTGATATTCCTGGATTTTTTCTTGTTTTAATCTCAAAAGAGCGGCAAAATGTGAAAATATAAATTCCAACAGGAAAAAAATATCTGTTATGACTGTTGGTAATAAATACGAGTGCAATAACAAATAATAAGGTGTATTTATCTAAAAAAATTGTGATAAAAGTCAAAAATGCCGACAATTGTCATCATTTGCAGCAGTGCATCAGGAGGACAAACTGTAACAACCTGCAGAAAACTGACAGTGGAGTTGTACTTATGAGAAAAAAAAAATTGCTTTTTATGTAGAGAATATATAGAGAATATATAAAATATACAATTTAAGAGCAAAAAATTATTCTCACAAAAAAATTGTTAAGAATTAAGTTTTGATTTAAGCAAAAAAAAAATAAAAATTAAAAAAAACTAAGCCACAACTTATTTTGAACTCGGTTGTTGGCTACACTGACTAACGCAGATTTTTACTTTTTTTGGATTCGTTTGGACTTGGCAAGGTTCACACTTTTTCATAAAAGAGTTGAAGGCATATTTTTCTGTACAGTTAGGAACAGCAGTCAGTTGAAAAAAATAAAGTTATCCGTAAATATTTTTTACATATAAGTTCATTTGCTTTAGTTAGTTTTTTCATAAGACCTTTTTTTGCTCAAACCCACTCTATGTGGTCGTAAGAAACTTGGGTTGCATGCACTGAAACTAATTTTGTGAAGTTCTATATATAGCGCAGGCCATAACATAGTAACAGTTTATTTGGGCCAACTAATCATAGTTCCAAAATATGAAAAACTGAATTATTTTTATAGAAATTTATTGGCTTTAATAAGTTATCAATAATAAATGGATAATAAATAATAATTCAATATCATTAAACAACTATAATAAGTAGGAAGTCTATCTATTTGAGACATATGCAGACACATATTGGCGAAAAAATATATAATCTAGTCATAATGATAGTTTCGAAAATATATGACAAAGAAAAAAAATCATATCAAATATCTAAACATATGAAACTCTATTTATTTGTGCAAACAAATAAATCTAAATTACAGTCCGCAAACTGAAATATATGCGCTTTTTACCAAAACTGGTATTTGTTCACATTCGAAACTCTTTAAATCACCATAAATTACACGAAGAACTAAACCAATTGCGCATAAATCATTCTAATTAGTCTTATCAACTGCTCAACCCCACAGTAAACATCAGAAGTGAACCGAGTAAGACCAGTGTGCACACTGCCAAAGCGAACGCTCAAACACCCCCTCAAGTAGCCGGGCAAGTTACGCCATTTTGATTTGATATAAACGACAAATTACAATTGGCATTGCCAGTGCAGAACTGGAGTTGGATACTCCAACACACGCATACCTCTTAATTGTTGCTCCGCACTGTATTCTCTGGCAACAAATCAAAATTATTGTTTATCTTTCACTAAAGCGAAGACCGTGTTGCCGTACACCCAAGCCACCCAAGAGCTGCGGAGTGCAAGAGTTGCTTTTCTGCTGTAGGCACTACGGTTTGAGCCTGCCTGGATAAATAAAAGTTTTTCATCCCGTTTTCTGTGCGGATGGAGTTGGGTTTTCTCAATTTACGCATACCTTTCATTAAATGAGTATATGAAAGCTGCTAACGAAGATATTGTGGTGGAAGATATTTTTTAATATATGCAGACATGAAAAATTTGACAGTTATAAGTAAGGACTTTGGTTGTATTAAGGAAAGGATTTTTTCCCTTCAATTTTGGTAGATAATATTTTTTCAAAAAAATCATTTCAAAAAATAATTATAGCTGTTATACTATGAGGAGGTTTTTGGAAGATAGGTGTTTAGACCGATTTTAATAAAAATTATTGTATTCGATTTAGTTCGATTTACTACGGTTAACACAATGGTAAACTCTTCGATGTTGTGTGAGGGATTAATAATCTTTTGGATCAATGCCCAATCTTCTAAATTACATTACACGATATACATGACACAAATGGGTAAAGTAAATAATCAAATATAAAATAAATAACTTTTTTCTATCATAAATATTTGAACGCATTGGACCTTTTGTACTTATTAGAAATATTAAAAACTTCTGGAACTCTTAATAAAGAACTTTTAAGTTGAGCTTTTAATATTTATTTTTATTTTATGTAGTTATTAGCTATAGAGATATAGAAGACGTTTCAAATTTCATTAGACTTCCTCTTCAAGGCAGCTTATTATTAGAAGTGATTCTCCTTCTATTCTTTTAACATAATTTCTGTTAAGTGTTAATTATTCAAATTCTGGTTTTCACACATTCCTTGAATCGAAAGGTGAAATTATACAATACCCGAGAAGAATCTCAGACTTTTCTTTTATTCGAGAGGGGTTCCTTATAAGCAAGGTAATAAAAAAGACACATAGCTTGGTGGTTTACTGGAATATCGTACTAGTAGCAACATTTTTTGATTGTTATTTTAAATTTTATTATGAAAGAGTTCCACAAAAAAGTTTCGGTTCAGAGAATCAATTTAAGTTTATATGCAGTAAAATTTTTTACATGAAATATATATACCCGGAAAAGCACTACTCGATTTAAGCTCGCTAGTTGTCGCGCCAAATAATTGCATTCACAAGCAGTGCCAATGGAAATAACCTATCCAATATGGTTATACCTTTATAACCAACACCTCAATTTCTTCTACAAATAGGAATAATCATCTATAAAACCTTAATAGTTGCGTCCTGAAATTCTGTCAGCTTGAAGTTTTACAGATAATATCCGAGCATAATTTCCTTTGGATATTTGCATGGGAATACACATAAGCGTTCCATGATATAGTTGAAATGAATATTGAAGATAAACTCTGCTAAAAACACGATTTTTCAAGCGTTTAAATATAAGTTTTAGATGGCGGCGTGATGGTTAACACATTGCTCAAAATTTTAGGAGTTATGATAAAAGCAGTGGACTTCAATGCAGCTGTGGTACAGATATATATGGGTCCTATAAAGAGCTTACAAACAAGACTTGCAAGTTTATAGAAATTAGTTATGTACTTATTACAATAGATAGTGTATTAAACTAACTAAATATTTAAGTTTCAGTCTCTTAACTTAACTTAACCTGGTAACTTAACCACTTTTCTGGAGTTAACTTTAAGTGCATCTACAATTAATTAATACGGGAGCATATATTAGATATATTTATATATATCAATCACTGGACTTTTAATTAAACTTGATTTCAAGTATAACTTAGAAATTGTTGACTGTTTAATTTAAATATCTTATTCTGGGTAAAGCATGCTAAAAGTATTAGAAAAACTTTCTTCGGAACTTCGAATCCTTTGACAGAGGCAACTTGATGTCAACTAAAGCAGGCCTTCTGAAATGTTTTGTTTTTCACTTTTTAAAATAATTTTAACTTGAAGAATGTTTAATAATATGCCATTAAAATTTCATATAATGGCATTTTTGTCCAAATACTTTTATAATTAATTTAATATATAAGTTTTTTCCTTGCCGCTCCGAAGTTTAAAAAATTTTTCGGTGGAAACCCAATTTCCACAGCAACCTTTAGCAACACAATTAAATTAAATTTTATGCTTGCTCAAGCACAGATACAGTAGCAAATACCACTAACAAACTTCCACATAAAGACACAATTTAGCCAATGTAGATTTGTGTAGATATATATTGCCTTCCCAAGCAGTATATATGGACGTCGGTATATGGACGTAGAGAAGTATGGCTGAGCAGTGGCAACTCCCACAGACAAATTAACGCCACACTTAATCCAAAATATGCAAGAAAGCGTAAAGAAATGTGCCCACATTTTCTCAACACCTAATAACAAAAAAATTAAAAGTAAATGTGGACTACATACTTAAATATCTACCCATCTACCCATGGATACGAAAAAAAGTATCTGAAAAAACTTTGAATGAAGAGGCTGTGAACCAAATCCAGTAAAAATGGCAACAGAAGAGAATACTTTTTTTTTTATGAAGAAATACAAAGCAGAAGGTAGACACTTTTGGTAATTTATTGCCTGACACCTTGGCGATTTGCTTGTCGCAAGCTTTTCTGTTTTTCGCTCCACGTTTCACTTTTTCTGAATGGTTTTTTTCTTTATTAAAAAGAAATTTTCGGAAACTCTAACGAATGGAAAATATTTGAAATCCAATGGGAATTAGGAAACAAACAAACCAACAAAAAAATCGTGGCATATTTATAGGCTAAGAAGTGGGCTAACATCAAAAACGGGCATATAAGTGAAGTGCGCCGTTAGCTGTTAGCTATTAGTGGGCTAAACGACGACCTCAAACAGCATCCGAAGTTT
>NC_051847.1:122988982-123039336 GCF_002237135.1 Teleopsis dalmanni
TGTCAATTTTTGCGTATACATTATTAATGTCAATTGAATTAAGTTTGGATTACTTGTATAAAATTAATTAATTGAAAATTATTTTTGAATCGAAGTTGGCCTGGCCCCAAACCATTGGCAAGAGACCGTCGGCACGAGCAGTTTAAATTAATTACAATTGCACACTTCGTACAAGTAATTTATTTAAATAATTTAATTAAAAAATAGTTGAGAAAAATTATGGATTTGATTGTTAATAAATTATAATTAAAAATAAAATATTTTTATTATTTAGTGTTGAATTAGTAGCGATTTTTATAAGTTAAGACCTCAGAAATGTCGTTTTTTTCATTTCAAGATAAGAACCTAAAGATGAGGTTGTTTTGAGTAAGATTAAATAATAATTTAATTAATATAATTGATTTATAGGTCATATGAATGGAATGTGTAGGTGTTATGTAGTAATGGAATATATAACTTAATTTGACATTAAGTTTTATAGTTTGAGATCAAGTATGGACTTTTCAAACGTAAAAATAAAAATAAAAAGCATTATTAACGTATGTCAGTAAAGAAGACAAGTAAGCCTAATTAAAAGAATTTTAAACCAATTCATTTATAATGATCATATTTAATCTAAAGTTTCAATGAATGTCTAGCAATAACGTCGAGAGCATAACTAGCATTAGGAGTTCTTCGACGCACTAAATCTGTACTTTCAATAAATATCTATGCAGTAGTGTTGTGGAGAGCTTTAGGGGAGTTAGGTAGCATTATAACTTTTGGATCTTTCAGAAAAAACATGTTATTTGTAACATTTAATTATTTATACAGTTATTTCTTTATATTCACTGATTTTTAGGACTGTTTCGCCCGAAGCATGATAGACCTCCAGGCGTCCACTGTTATCCCGCGAGCCGTTAAACATTCAAGCTTAAAAATATATTCAAGTCTAGTATAGCATTTAAAACATCCTGCGGTAGTTCCGTATAGAATTCTTAATAGTAGCACCTCTTTGCTACGTCAAGGTTTTCATGACTGTTTATATATTAAATGCTCTTGGATGTCTACATTACTTTGTTGTAGCTAATGTTTTCTTCATTCCTTCCCCCTTATGTAAAAGTATAATAAGAAAAGTATTTGCTGCTTCTATTTCAATATAGTCCATAGTATAGTATAGCAGAGTATACCATAGTCATGCTCTTTGTCTAGTTTTATAGCTCCCCAACTCACTTAGACCCTATGGATTCATTATGATGTCATTACTTAAACATTAAATAAGCTTAAGCATTAAGTAAGCTTTACCATTAAGTTAAGCTGTAACGGAAGCTTAACTGCTTCTTACTATCCGTTATTATTTCATATAACTTTAAACGTCTACTAATAATTGAAGGGACTATATATAATATATCAATAATCATAGTTATACTTGCGACTAAATAAGGTGTCTGCAATAAATGTGGATGATTTTGTAGTAGATGCGTTTTGTAGTTGCTTTTGAGTTGAGACCTTGAAAAAGTGATTTTTATTTATTGTAGAATGTTTTGAGTCCCTCTAGAAAAAGAATTTAGCTTTTAATAGATTTCTAGTTCAAGTTGATGGTAGTCCTGAACACAGTCGATTTAAAGTAAGCTATAGTATTTATAATTGAAACTAGACGGTCGCCTGATATAAGCTATAGAATTCATAATTGAAAGTGTATGGTTTACTAGCGAAACTAAGAGGACTCTTTCAATAATATCACAAAAAAATATAAATTTGGATATATAAGTCTAAAAATTGGATATATAAGTCTAAAATTTGGATATATAAGTCTTCTAATGAAAGTCTTCTAATAAGAATTCCTTTAATGATATTACAGAAAAACCCAAATCTATAGAAGTCCTTATATTTTCAATAATAGTAAACGTCTTAACAATAGTAGAAAGAAACATAATTAAATTAATTCAAAATCAGGAACATTCAATTGCTGACGCGCAGATCGACATTGATACATGGATTATTCCTTTGAAGCTAATCCCGAAGACAGATGAGTGTTATGACGAATAGTAAGCAACATATCCAATGTCTCTCTCTCTCTCTCTCTCTCTCTCTCTGATAAGTTCGAAAAGTCATTATAAACTTAATATATTCTTAGTCATAATAGTCTCAATTGAACTTAAAAATATTTAAAAGTAAACATAATATTAAAAAGTTACTTTCTCCGAAATTTACTAAATCATGACGAAATAAATTATTAGACGCACACAACTCATTTAATCAAATTATTCGCAGATTTATAAATATTTAACAATAAAAAGCAAATTCTCAATAAAAGTCAAAATTTACTACTTAATCTGTATTGAAGGCAATATAAATTTGATATATGGCCACGAATTAGACCAAAATTTCTTCTGTAATTCCGCCTAGGTTTTTCAAGGCTTTTCAGTATTTCATAGTTTTACGTTTTTAAATCGAAATGGCGCATAGGAAAAATTGATTTAATTCGCATTTTTGATATGAAAACAAAATACAAAAAAATTAAAAACAATAAAAATTATTTAATAAATAATATAAATCAGAAAAATTGTGCTAAATGAAAAACAAAAATAATTTTTTAAATATTTTTCGGGCCAAAAATCGTGGGCAATTGATTTACGGTTGCATACCAAAATAAACCAAAAAACTCAGATAAGTTAAAATTTAATCGTTTTTTAATTTTAAGCAAATATTAGCCATGATTCAATTTTAAAAATTTTTGTTAGTTATTTTATAACAATATAAATAAATTTTTTATTTATTTTTTTTTTAATTTGATTTTGTTGAAATTAATCAAACACTGAAGTTCTTATCAATTTTTTGTTAGATTGTAGCTTTTGAGATACTTGTACATGCAGTGACAAAGTTTAATTATTTTTTTATTATTTAATAAAAAAAAAGTCAATGAAGAAAGTATCTTTTGTTATTTTATAGTTAAAAACTGTTGCTGTCATATGATATAGTTTAATTATTTTACAATTTTTTTTATTTTCCAAACAAAATATAATTTATATATTTTTTGTCTGAATTTTCTTTACATTTTCTTTATCTTTCTGTAATTTTCCATTTTTATTATATGTTTTTTTTTTATTTTTTTACAATTTCAGTATTGCAGTTTTTATTTATTATTGGCTTTAGTTATTCTAACGTAAATCCTGGCTTGCAACCAACGAGAAATACTTCAACTCACAGTATTTGCTCTGCACAACAGTTAAAAAATAGTGCCAGTTTGCTGCTTTTAATGGTGAAAGTCTGTATGTCGATGTATCTATGTGTATTCGGTTATATATTGGTATGTGGTTATGTGGATAGAAGTTATTATGGGGCAACTCATAGTGATGGAAAATTCTACAATTGCGCAAAATTCCAATTTGCAGTAAATTTTGCGATTTTCCATGTCGTCCAATGTGAAATTTTACAACCCTCCTACCGTCATGATTTTCTACCGTACTGTATTTGCTACTTTCTTCTATATGTTTAACTGGTATGGTTAATGGCAGTATATGGGGGCCTCTTCTTGCCGTTCATTTTTGTTTGATTTTGATTTTGTGCGCCATAAGCTTTTTCTCAAACTTCCTTCCGTCCATCCTTCCTGCCTTCCATACGTATTGCTGCTGGCCTTGCTTTACTTTGAATTGCTAACTTCGCTTTCTTCTCATACTTGCTAATTTTAAATAGATTTTCTTGTTTTGCTGACTTCTAAATTTATTTTTCTATTATTTTTCTATTATATTATTATTATTTTGTTTTCAGAAAAATATTTTTATGTATGTTTTTTTCATTATTTTGCAATTGATTGCTTTTGGTTCTTTTGTCTCATATTTTATTTTGTTAATCGTTTAAATTATTACCAACAAATACGAAGAAAATTATGCTTTTATTCGACGTTATGGAGACCTACTCTTTCTACTCTCATATCCAGTAACTATAATACAGTCTATGTATATAGACATGGAACCTTTACGCCAATACCTCACCGACCACGCACATAGCTGTATACTACAAAAACGAAGTAGGTGCGTTCAGAACCAGTTAAGAACCGAATCAAGAAAAATTATATTTTAATTTGACATTGTAAAGAGTTATTCTACTCACTTATTCAGTAAAAATACTACAATCTACATACAGAGCCGTATTACAGATAATTTTATTATATTTTTTTAAAATGATCAAAATATTATTCAGAAGTATGCGATAGTATCTAATCTCAATTTCGGAAGCAAAAAGGTTCACCTTAAGTCATATGTTTCTGCAAAACTACTGAGATATCTTATTTGAACTTAAACCACTGCTAAGCTCTGTTGTACTATCTTAAATATTTCTAAAATAAAATACCAACATTTCATTAACTTAAACCTTTCTATTTTTTTTAATGTATAACAAAGTGCAAATCTGGCAACTCAATTAAGCTTTATAAGCACGTTTCAAATGCTTTCCATTATAATAATTTACAGAAAAGGAAAATCTGTAACAGGAAAAAAAGAAACTAAATGAAAATATTCAGTATGTAGAAGAAATGCTATTAAAAAAAATAAATTTTAAAATTTACTATCAAAACACTAAAAACCACTTTACTCAACAGAAATCGACCGCTTCAAAATCAACTTACAAATCTATAAATTATGCATTCTTGTTGCACATAATTTACAAGTGCTTTTGCACATCGTTATTATAACAATAAGCAACACGCTCATAAGATTAATTTCAATACTGCTTAAAAAGCCAAAAAAACAAAAAAAAAAACAAAAAAAAATAATCATAATAAATAAGAAATCATTTAAGAAAAAAATAAGGACTGAATGATAAAAATAAGTAAAGAAATCTGAAGAAAACTACTTTAAATTGTAGTATAAAGTGCAAACCACTTGGAATTTACATATCAGCGCACAGAAAGTGCAGCAACGAAGCACAATACACGCCAATGCAGTGCAGCAAACACAAAAGGCAAGTCAAGTTGCAGCGAATAACGCAGCGATCGCAAGCGAATGCGAGCAGCAGAAAAATAGGGAAGCAGGCACACAGCGATTTGCAATGAGGCTGCCTTTGCGTGTGTGTGTGTGTGAAATGCTGTATGCTGTATACTGCATGCGTTACAGCAAATGCATTAATCAATTTCATGTGTTTGGCTGGTTTTTTGCTTTAGTTTTGGCTTTTCCTTGCATTTTATTTAAGTTTAAGTTATTTCAAAATAAGGCATTTCTTATTTAAATTTTCTTCTTCTTCTCCTTTTATTATACCTATATATATTTCTGTAGTAATTTTCCAAAGCACGACTCTACTTGTGGCACTTGAATTAACATTTTTAGAGCGATACAAAGGCATTGCAAATGCAACAAAAACAAAAACAACTACAACATACTAATACTCATTCAGATATTCACATACTACACATATATTGACTCGGAATATGCATAAAATATATAATCAATTTCGAGCATCATAAACAACTTTTAATGAAGTTGTTAAGTGGCATAAAGTTCTGAAGTGAAGTGCAACCAAATAACAACAGCAACATCAGCAACAACAACAAAGAAGATGCAACAGCATTTTTATATCGAACTGATTTGATTGTTGCAATTCATTGAGCAGCCGTCAGCCAGCATTTATGCTGTATGACTAACATGACTGCCGCAGTGTGACTACATTAAGGCACTATAAATTTTAATGCTTGCATAAAGCACTTATGTTGAAATTGTTGATAAGAAATGAGTGAGTGAGTGAACGATTGTAAGCAGTGAGTGGTGAGTGGTGAGTAGTGAGCAGTGATGTAAAAAATAAAATAAAATTTACATAATTGCTAAATTATGCGTGCAAATGAAATCATTTTAAAGGCCGCATTGTTTACATTGAGCCAACATTAATTCTCACTACAAATTAGACTACAATACATCATTTGCTTTTTTCTACAATTAATCAAATTAAGACTTCCGCTTTACGCAAGCAGACCGCTGCCGCCTCTGCCCATAAGAATTGTGTTAAGAAATCTGCAGAATTAGAAGAAGCAGAAGAAGCCGTTCAGTAACTGTGAAAGAAAAGTAGCTCTAAAAAAACACTATTACGGCTCTTAAATGAACTTGGT
The DNA here is from genome assembly GCF_002237135.1 of Teleopsis dalmanni. Taxonomy (NCBI): domain Eukaryota; kingdom Metazoa; phylum Arthropoda; class Insecta; order Diptera; family Diopsidae; genus Teleopsis; species Teleopsis dalmanni. The sequence continues at coordinate 122,995,059 of NC_051847.1, forward strand.
GTGAAATAATGTGTTTAGGTAAAAAAAAAAATTTATTTGGCTTCCTTCGTATCTACGGAAAGGTGTTAGAAAAATTGAGGTGCAAATAAAAATTTAATAAAACAAAAGCCAACAATGGGAATTATGTGAAAAATGTGAATAATATGCAATAAAAAAAACAAAAAAAAAAAAGATTTCTACAAAATAAAATTTATTTAATTAAATTAAAACCTAGATAAAGAAAATAGTTTTTAATACAAAAAAAAATAAATAAATAAATTAAAATATAAATTAGTAAAAAGAAACTATACTAACATATTCTTAATTCATAGAAAATTAATTTAAATTGAAATTAAGCTATAAATATTTAATTTAAAAATAAAAAATTACTTTAATTTAATATAATAAATTTTTATACTGCAAAACTGACAAATTGAATATTATAAAGCAATTGCTCATAAAATAAAAATTCAATTAATTTTACAAAAAAGAAAATTAACACGAATATAAAAACTAATTTTTAATGTTATGTACTATTTAATATGATAAATGTATAATGCCAGCTAATTTTTCTTTTTCTCTAATAACACATTTAGTAATCTGAACCAAATTCTTCTTTCACACTTCACTTTTCACTTGAGTGCACAGCATTTGCTGCATGCAAGCGCTTTATTTGCGCACCTTAAGTAGCTGTGGCAGCGTTTACATTATCCACACAAGATTTTAGGCAATTTTAATGATTTAACAAAACAAAAGCTTATCTCAACCGGAAATTTACATTTACAAAACAAAACTTCCGTTGCAAAGACATTGCTTGTTGCCATTGCCGTTGCCGTTGCCGTTGCCATTGCCGTTACCATTGCTGTTGCCTACTGTTGGTAACCTTAAACAAGCAGAAAACTAAATGATACGTAAATAACATTATTTTAGTTATATCAACATTTAATCCAACTAACTTTACAATGCTTACTCATACACACATACACGCGCACACATGCAGTTAATTTAAATTATATTACATGAAACATAGCACTACAGACAACAAACATAACAATAGTTACACATAACAGCACTAAAAACAAACAAAAAGTCCAACAAATAAATTTGTTTACAAACTCAACTTAACTCATTTCAAACAAACCCAACACACAATCAAAAACAGTACAAACAATTGATAAACAACCACATATCAACAAAATGAACTAAAATTATGCATAGACATTATTAAGTGCTGTTATATAGCATAATTACACACATTAATATTGCCATTGTCACGTTAACAACACTTCATCGAAAAACCACTTCATCGCATGCGCATGTACTGTAACATTTCGATGATATATTTTTAAAAGAAAATAGTTCTTTACTTCAACAATAATCGTATGTAACGTTAGTCCTTTAAGAACTATGAACTGAATTCTTCTACAATAAATGCTGACAAAAAATAATCGCCGACTAAAATTAATTCCATATATTAAAACAGCAAATATTGTACACCTTAATAATATAACAGCCCATATATATACGAAAAGAAATGTATACCTATCACAAAGCAATTTTGTGCTTCTGTAAAGCACATAACTACTAATTTGTATCACTTTTTTTACGTATATAAGTAATAAGTATTTTATTTATTAATTATAGTAATATTTTATACAGAAATATTGTTATTAAATTTCAATTCTTTTTTATATATCTGATTTTAAATTTCTAAAAAATTAAATATCTGTGTTGAGATATATATATATCTTCTTATATACATTAGTGATATTTATGATTTATTAATTATAATAACATATTATACAGAAATATGTTGTTATTAAATAGGAATCCTTTTTTATATGTTTGATTTTAAATTTTTAAAATTAATATCTGTGATCAAGGGCTATATCTTAACAATATCTGCTTATGTCTAATCATAAAACAACCGGCTTGACTTATAAAAATGTGTTGCAACATTTTAAATTGCATTATTAATTATAAATACTTATTTAGCTGGAGCATCAATTAAAAACATTATTTTATATTTACATTTAATAAAACTTGAAGATTATATTTATCTTAACGCTATTTGCTACTCAACCGCGATTTTCTTAATACGCTCACTACGTTGTTCTGACATTACGTTGACATCTGATATTTTGGAACAGACTTATTGATCAATTGTTTAAATAATTCTTTTTAATAAAATCTTCTTAAAAAATATATTTTATTGTCACCAATAGGTATATCGACTATAGTTCATAATCAGTATCACAAGGATTACTACATAAAAAAAAATATATGTATATAGCATATCTATATTTCTACTTATAAATATCTGTATTACTATATACCTATAGTAATATATAATTATATATAATAATATATAGTAGTATAGATAAACTAAAGTCGAAATATGTTTAAAGAAAATATATATAAAAACATTTATTTTATTTATTTTTATTATTATTTTAAACTGTATTTATTTTTATTTTTAATATCTTAATTCCATACAATTAAATAATTACTGCTAATTTTTAATTTTTTTAAATTATTTAATTAAATTTATAATAATATAGAGATAGAAATTAAAGTATAATGACATCACAAATTAATTTTCAATTTTTTTTTTTGCAGGTGATGCCAGCAATGCTAGTATAGGTAGTGGTGAAGGTACAGGAGAAGAGGACGACGATGCGAATGGTAAAAAGAACCAAAAGAAACGTGGCATTTTCCCAAAAGTAGCAACAAATATTTTAAGAGCGTGGCTGTTTCAGCATTTAACGGTAAGTCCTACTTTAATTTCTTTTTAATCAACGTACATTACTACTATTCCTAGTAGTAGTGCACACGAGCGTAGTAACTAAAGTTCTTAAAGTTGATATCTTTGGAAAAATAGAAAGACTTCAGCAGATTTATTATTGGGAATAATATTTTTATATAATAATGATTGACTAATTATTCATTAAAAAGTAAGACTAAATGTTATAAACTGAATACATATTATTACTGCAGTCAAATTTATTGTTTAATACTCATACGTAATTGCAAAATTTTGTTTTTTGTTAAAAAAAAGTAGTACTTAGCTTTCTTCAAAGGCTAATTACGAGAATACTTTGCATGATAGAAGGATTTTACTTTCGGAAAAAATATTTACAAGACAATGAAGTAGTGGAATATAAGAAATAAGCAAAAAAAAGAATAACCTCACTTTTTTATCACTTTTTGTTAAATAATTCAACGTTTGTTTAATAGACAGTAGACAATATGGACAATAGAATAAAGAGGATGACGTAGATATGGTTTTATTAATATTAATTTATGTTAGATCGTCATCCTGATGATGACTCTCAAGGAAAGTCGAAATAGAGAATATATTAAAATATATTAAACAAACGTTAAAGTATTAAACAAAAAAAACCAATAGACGGATAAAAATATATATAAAAACCATTATTTAAATTTGATTTTATATTAATAGTTTTAATAGTTATCCACCAACACAGAAATATGTATATATTCTACTTTTGCAATAATTTAATAATATTATTAATATAATTCTTTAGTTGTTAACTAATGCAATTTTGTTCGATAATTTGCTGTATTCACTTACTACCACGTAAGTCGAGTAGTGGCCATGTTAATTTCACTAACAACAACAACAGCACCACACTATTGCAAATGCAACAACAACAAGACAAACTTAAGTAAACAAGCAAAATTTTCATATTAAAAAATAGCAACAACAAAGCAAAAAGCAAACTTTTAAGATAAGATCTCATATGAAATTGATTTTTTATTTTTATTTTTTTTTTGTTTTTGCTTAACTGTGCTAATATTGTACTTGAGTTGTTATTGTTGCTGTTTACAGGCATGAATTACCTTACACTAAACACCGCATGTTCATACTTACACACATATGTATAAATATATTGCAAACGTACGTAGTACGTACGTAATTACATACAAACACAATGGTATACTTGTGTTTGTTTATGTACATACAAACATACATGTACGTATGCTTTTTTAGTTATTATATTTATGACTTTTTGCTCATAAACGCGATTAAAAATATTTATTCATTTATTTTACTATTTGGTAGGTGGGGAGATTTGCTTCCTCTTTGTTTGGCTTGTTGTTTTTATTATTTGTTGTTATTATTAGCGTAGTTTAAACGTGCAATGTTGTTGTTGCCGTTGTCGTTGTTAGCATTGTTGCTTTTGCTGTTGATGTAGCCATTTTCATACAGTAGCTGCCATTGGTTGAAATTTAGATATTGCTTTTGGTTATGGGTGGGTTATGAAATTCTTTTTACACATTTCTCATTAGACAGCTAAATTTAATGTTTTTTTTTCTATTCTCTGTTTGTATTATATTATTTTTGCTTGGTAAAAAGGCTGATTAACGTTTGAAAAATATGGCTGACATATATATTTGTATAGTTTCGTGTAGTTGCTTATTTGTTAAAATAATTATATGAGGAAATAGTTTAAAGGAAGTATGTGGTTTGATTTTTTTTCTAGATTTTGTTATTGTAGTTTAAAATTGTTGTAAAAATTATTATGTAAAATTAAACAACACTTTTTCACATTTAATTTACAGTACTAAACAATCATTTAGTACTGTTTGTAAATTTGTATTTTATTTCTACATATATTATAATATACTAAAGCAAAATTTTAACTTTATGTGTTACTTAACAAAATTAATTTACAACAAAAAAAAATATATTCGTATAGATTACACGCAACTTTCATTCACTTCAGTGATTCAAAATTTACTTGAGAATTTACCCACATTTGATAGGTACTTTACATTAGTAATAAATCAAATCGTGCTGCAACATCGAAACCCTCCAAAATTGCAAATCCACTTATTGAATCTGTACAACTCATGCTCATACACACACATACACACACACATACACGCGCACACACACACACACAAACAAACACACCCATATACAATTTTAACACTTACACAAGTTGAGCTTCATTATAAAACACAACAAATTTAATTTAAATTCAAACAACAGGGGGTTAAGGAGATTACCCAACCCCGTACAGCCAAAGAAAGTGTAACTAATACAAAAAGCATTTGATATGATGTACGCAGCGTATAATGATTATTCGAATTGTTCTAAAATAAAAAATGCTTTTAAATAAATGCGTAACTAAGTTCTACAATGTATACGTAGATATATGTTAGAAAAGCTACTAAATAACAACAATAACAACAACAGCGACGAGTGAAACAACAATATAAGAAAAGTGAAAAACAATTTCCTTAATGCTTTCGCAAATCGCTGTTAATGGCATTAAGCATGCAGGCGCATAGTAATAGCTCAAAATTGGCAAAATACTTTTACATGTATTAGTATTAAGGACCTACACTACACTATGAAGCGCTGAACTGAAGGGGCAAAAACAAAAATTTCGTAAATAAAACAAGCAAGTACAGCATAAGAAGCATAAGAAGCAGCAGAAAATATACATGAGTGATGCGCTGATTTAAACGGCAATTCATCAATGTCGTCAAGTGATGCTGGAGCGGAGGTGGTGGCGGTGCACTGTTAAAAGCAGAAAAGTGGATATGCGCTAAGAGTGCCATGTTGATTACAATGCCAGAGGGCTTCGTTTCTTTTTTTATGTTTTTGTGTTTAGGTTTTTTGGCTTCATAGTGCTTTCATATGACAGCATTTGCTTGTAGTGCAAAAATGTAAACATTATCTTAACATTTTGTTTTTTTTTCCTTGCGCCTTTTTTCTGTACTGCTTTTATTGTGATTTTTCTGCTGGTCAAATGTAAAAATGTGAGTGTAATTTAAGCTTTGAGGTCAATTAGTTAGAAAACAAAAAAGTAAAATATTTAATACAAGAATAAATAGCCAAAATAAGGAAACTAAAAGAAAAAACAAATAAATGTTTTTTAAAAGAAATTAAAAAAAAAATAAAATATTTAAAACACAATATTTCAATAAAAAAAATCATTCAGTACAAAAATTGTATTTATTTAATTTGTCTTAAAGTATGTTCAAATATAAAAATAGTTGCTTAAATACTTCAAGCAGTCTTCATTTTATTTTGACCAAATCTCATTAAGTTTTTTATTGATTTTTTGTATTACTTTTTCCATAATAAAATTACTAACTTCTTGTGGTCATTTTATTTACCTTTAATACATATTCAAGTATATGTAAAAAAAATATTAGTAATAGCTTATCACAATATTACATCACATATACTAACTACGCATAAGCTAGACCAAAGTCATGCATTTGCTAACAAAACACATAACGAAACGTCATTAAGATTGCTATCAATTTACGTACGCAAAAAGTTGGCAAATATATGCACTAACTGAACAAACCTAACCAACCAATATAAGGTACTGGCAAGAGTCAACTAGTCTAAAAATATATTAAATTTTAGTATTCATTTATGGTCAAAAATTGAACAGTTACCAAAACACATTTCCTGTTTAAGACACAAAACTATTGCACAAACACACAAGAAGCTCGAACAGAAAAAAACATACAAACGTACATACACATACATAAAGGAAATTTGCAATATTTGTGCTGTACAAAACAAATAAAATAAATTTTTATAGTTTTTCTCCACAATTTTCTCAATTTTTCTTCTTCTTTTAATAGGTAAAATAGCAACCCTTTAGGCAATGAACGCAATGAACACTAACTAACCTTTTGCATATGAGTATACGTACGTACGCATAGTTAAGCAAAGCGCAACGAGTAAAGTAGTAAGAGGAAATGAGAAAAGGAACACCAAAAACTCACTAAAGCTTATCTTAACTGCTTGTAAAATAGTAACCACAGCACTAATACATAAAAAAAAGTTCATACTCTAAACTAAATAATCGAACTTAAGCAGTTATGGACATACTTAAATCGTTTCCCTTCTACTACTTCTGTTCCTGTACTGTTCCTACACTGTTATGTTCTGTTCTTATTGTTTTTGTAAATGTTGTAGTGCAGTTGTTTTTGTTAAAGCTGACCGTTTCCTTTTAACTCCTTCTTATTTTGATAACTCAACGCAACATAATCGTTGCTTAACCCTTTTATTATCATTTCAGTAATTTTCATTTTATTTTACATTCGATTTTTTTTAAATTATTTTTTTTTATTCGTGTTATTTTTGCTTTCTTTACATTATTTAGTATGGCAAATGGTCATTTAGCCATAATTTTTGATTACTTTTGCTGTATGTTGGACCATTTAGATTATTTTGTAACGGAAGCTGTGCATTTATTTATCAAAGTCTACATGCGTAACCAAATGGCGCATAACGAATTTGTTTATTTTTCAAATAAACTTAAATGTATTCCAAAGCTATTGACCGCTACTTAAAAAGACATCATTTTAAGCATTAAGGAGTAGATTTTTGAAACAATTTGTAAAAAGGTTTTCCAATGTGAATCTTTAAGAGATAAGAAAGCATTTTACATGGTAATATATATGTAATGAAAAAAGAAGTATTCCTGCTAGGAAAGAGAGTGTTTTAAGAGGACTAAATTTATAAAAAATATTTTTGAAACCTTTAAATGTGATTAAGATCAATTGAAAGTATACTAATATATTTTGAGATAAGTAATGTATTTATATACACAAAATTTTTTTGTAATAAAGCAATTAATTAAAAAAAAATTATTTATTAATTAGTGAGTTTTGCATACTATTTAAAAAAAATTCAGTTCAATTTGGTTTCATTATTGAAATATTTGAAATCAGAAAAAAGGTTTTTACATATAAATAATATTTTTCAACCTGCAAAAAAAAAACAGCCTACACTTGTATTAAAAATAAAACATTTTTGTTTATAGTAAGACTAACTTCTTCTTTAAAGATTTCTCAATATTAAATGTCAATAATTAAAACTTAATTAGCTCATTAAAACTTTTTTCCATAACAAATAAAGCAAATAAAAAAAAATTCTCCTTAAAACTTATTGCACATACACTGAACATACATAAAATATAACAAAATTGACATGCGTCGTTTAATGAGTGCAGAAAAATTTATAACAAAAAAACTTGTCAAACTTAATAGTGCATATAAATACACAAACACAAACACAAATACTATGTGCTGCCTCCTTATATGCCAACTAAAGACAAAAGCGAATGTAAACAATGTTGACGGTGGTGGTGCTAATTAATACTTAAGCTTAAAGAAATCGCTATTAGCAACACGTATAAGTAACACACGTTTAGCATGCAACAAAAAAGAAGTTTGAAAGCAAAAACAACAATACAGTGCGCTAAATTGCCTATAAAATGTGCAAAACGTCCATATTGCATCAAAGCACAACAACAACCAAAACCAACCAACCAAAAGCAAATGAACTAAAAGTAGCCATAATTATATAGCCAGACATGTGCACTAGACAATTTGCTGTTGTTTTCTTTAAGCAACTTTTTCTTATTTTTATTTTCCTTTTTTGCTCTTTTGGACATTTTTTTTTTTTTTGCATTCTTCAACTCCTACGTTTAGTGTAATTGTTTTATATCCTATCACTGGCTTAATGTTACTTTCTGCATTTGTTGTTATTGTTGTTATTGCTATACTTAATACTACATTAGTTGTTGTTGTTGTTCAGGCATTGTAATTTTGTTGTTGTAAACTTGTCACAAACCTACAAGTGTAAAAACAGACAAAATTGTGCAGACGCGACATATACGCACTCAAGCATACATTTATTTCATTGCATTGCATTTTTTTCTTTGGTTTTTATTTGTGATGCCAAAAGCGAAATACGTCTGCTGTCGTTCACTTAACACTGTGGCAAACAACAAAAACAAAACAAATATATTAAACTACAAAAACAAAAGTGTAACTAAAAAATGTGTTAAAAAAGCAATTCCCTTAAAAACGACGCCATACAACTTACTCCTCAGTACATATTAGTAAAGGTTATGTTAATTGTTTTTGTTTTTTAGTTCAAGTCTGTTGACTGGAAATTTAATAATGGCCGCCTTAAAGGCCGCCTCAAATGTAAATTGCAGAAGTCAAGCGAAAAAAACAAAAACAAAGCACAAAGCGCAAAGAAAAGCACTAGCAGCAGCCAACAACAACAAAACAATTTACGTATGGCGACAATGAGTTGACAGTTGAGACAGTTTAACTAGAAAAAATCATTTAGTGGTCTTTATAGGCTTTTATTGAACGAACGATGTAATGATGTGGTGTGAAAGACATTAACCAGCGCATTGATCGAAAGTATAATTGCGCACATAATTCGTTTGTACGCTGCAGCTATGCAAAACTATAACAACAAAGCAACAAAGTTAAAGCGAAATGTCAAAGTCCTGTTGGAAATGGGCTTACAGTACTGTTTACATGGTACTGTTACACTGTTAACTCTGTTGACTGTTAAATATAAATATTCTTGCTTTATAATATATATTTGCCAACTTTTTATAAACAAGCTGATAAATCTATTATTTATTGTTTATTTATTTTATTTGTTTAAGGTAAATAAAGTTTTTATTATGCTAATTGTTGCACTATAAACTTAATATATATATATTTTTTTTTTTTTTTGCAATTCATACAATGTCTACGCTCTGTCGCTGTCAGCAGACAATGGTCGCGATTTTATCTAATAAGAAAGTGTATAATAGAATATCAAAGCGCTATTTAAAGGCGTGACAGTAATTAATTAATTTGTGTATGGCAAATTAATATGCTAAATGGTCTTTGTTTTGTTGTTGTTGCTGTTGTTGGTGCTTTATGCCATGATGTTAATTGTTGTTGCATTGCTGCCAGCATTGCAAACTCGTAAATAGTGCACGCAGCACATAGTAGTACACACAGTATGTGAAGTGCATAAATTGTTTTTCATTAATTCTAATTAGTCAGACTTTAGCTTTTGTCGACTGTCTACACTCTAGACTGATTTCGTAAATTAAATACATACACACACACAAGAATATTCAAGCGACTGTAAGTGTAACATAAATTGCATGGCTTGGCTTTAACATACTCCTGTTTGAATTTGATTGGGTGCAACTTTCAAATGAACTATTGAGAGGTCATTCAATTGATATGTCATTTTTTTTACCGAATTCAAGCTAAAAGTGTGGTGAATAGGAAGGTGAGTAGTAGGATACTGTATTTAGGTGAAAGGTTACACATAAAAATAATAATAATAATAATATTTACGTAGAGCAAATGTATAGTAAGAATTTTTTTGAGGTAAAATTTATACATATTCGTATACATATATGTTAATTGAAAATAATTGCAAAAATATATATATAAAAAACTGTTAAAAGGCTTTGATTTAAATACATTACAAATTCTACAAACGTTTAAATTTGTTTTCTGACAAAATTTAGTTTTTTATTTGTTTATTTAATATTAGTATTTAGTAATATTTAGAATGTAGTATTTTTGTCGCCTTCAAATTAATCAAAAAATACTTGAAAATGATTGCAAAAGGTTTTTCTATAACAAATTTGTTTTTTTTGCATTAATCATTCGGAAGCACAAGAAATAATTTAAAAACAATCTCTTCTCAACTGGCGGCCATAATATTGGCAATATTATTTATTTTTTTATATTATATACACTCTTATTTTATTTAAATTTTTTTTTTTTTACTTCAATAACATTTTTCTGCAGGAAAAATAAATATGAAAATTTATATATACATTTTTGTACACAATTTTCCTCTTAAGCCAACACTCATTTCCGTTTCATAATGGTTTCCAGTGCAAAATAATTTTTTCTTGGCCGTTCTTTACTGCCGAGGAGAAAAAAGGGACTTTAATATTTGCCTGGAAATGAATAAATATATTTGTTCATATATATTTCATATAAATTCCATATATGACCGGAAAAACAACGAGACTCATTTTTATACAGTTTTCATTTTCATTCGTACAATTTTGGTTCTTCACTTTTCAGTTTTCGTTGTTTTCAATATTTTTTTTCTTGAAATTGTTTATCAATTTTATGAATTATATGCATTCACACGTACGCATTAAAAATGTATACGAAAATCCACAAATTTAAGTCGCCCCAAAGTCCGAGCTCAAGTTGTACAGTACGGGCAATAGTGCAGCGTAGTATAACCAAATTGTAGTGTAGTCGATACCAGTGTAGTTGTTGTTACTGTTTTTGGTGTGTTGTTGGTGGAGTTGAAGTTGGCAGCATTGCTCATAGTGGCCACTACTGTACTGTACCACTGATTGGTTTTTAGTTAAATTTGCTTGGCTGTTTGCGTGCTGATAAAATAAAATATGCCGGAACACACATGCAAAATACAAAATCTCTTTTGGATGAAAATTTTGCTTAATACAAGGATGCGTTGAGTAATATTACAACAAATGGTTTTTTTATTTTTTTGGTGGGTAATGGCTACCCATCCACATCCATTGGAATGGTTGCTTGGTGATCGTTGAGTAACATAAAAATTTCGTTTTTCTTAAGTTTAGTTTTAATGATTTTATATATATATATTTTTAATTATTTTATATAGTTACTTACCTATACATAATTTTTTAAGGTTGTTTTTGTTTTATATTTATTTTAAGTGCTTTATTTATTCACTTAAAAATAGAAAAATAGAAAAAATCTGAATCGCATATAATAAGAATTATTGAATTTGGTTTAAACTGGTCTTAACAGATCAAGTACACACCAAATATTGTCGCTTAAAAGTTTGATATTGGTATTTCACTGCTTGATTGTTTCTTATAATTTAATGTTATAATTATCCAGACAATATGAATATACACGATATTTTAGCCGACTATATCATAAGTAAAATCGAATTTTTACCAAACTATATTGGATATACATTATGAACTAAACAACGAAAATGCGCAGTAAAAAAATGCAATAAAATTTTATCAATACAAATATTTTAATTCCTTCTTTAAATATCAATTTAAATAAGAATAACTTATATTCGATCTATATATATTTACCACATATTGTTAAAGTTCATATAAGTGCAAATACCATCTTTCTTTCCCTGTCTCTCCCGATAAACACATACTGCCGAAGTATAAACCAAAGAATAACAAAGCTCAAAAACAAGATGATTTCTGCCACACGTTGCCATATTTCATTTACCACAAAATTACATTACATATCCCAACAATGAACTTCATTATTTATTTGTTTTGTTTGGTTGGCAATCAATAGAAATTCAATTCAATCCAAAGTACTCGACTAGCATTGCTTAACCCTTCAGTAGGCGTCACACTCCTGTGCATTGCCATTGCATATGCAAAGGCGCTGGTAAGCTAGAAAATTGCCAACTAGGCTAACAGCAGTTTTAGCCAAGTAAAGTATAAAATGCAATTTACTCGATATTGGCAGTTTCCTGCAGTTCTTACGGATGCGGATGCACTAATGCAGATTCTTGGCGACATCATAGACACGTAGACAAATGTTGTCCTTGCCTTGTCGTATTTGTACCTGCACAATTGCATCTCCAACTGCTGCTGAGATGCAACCGATGTAGCTGTGGAATGAATACTCGTATAAGTTCAGAGACTATTTAGTATCTGTCATAGATGTCGAAATTGTCATTTGTTGCGTTAAATTTACCGTTTTCTTATGCAAGCGCATATATACGCCTTTTATGCTAAATAAGAGTAGAGCAGAACAATAGCAACAACAACAACAACAACAATTGCAATGGCATATTGTATTATACTATTAAGGATTATGTGCAATTCGTATTAAATTTCAATATTACAACAAAATCTGCCATATATGCAAAATAGCTTGAAATTGAAATTTTAGTTACACGCAAACAAGCACATCGACAATTTACATACGAAATATTGCATTTTGCATTTCGCATTTTACATTTACAATGTACACATTTGCATTTAAATATATTATTGTATCTCGTGGCAGAAGTACAAGAGTCTCACATATCCTTACACATCCTTACATGCCAAATATACGCTCTTTAATCCTTGTTATTTGCTTGAACACACCCATTCCGAGACTACACGCTCGTATCTTATGTCCATTGTGTTGCGCCAGGTTGCATTTTGTTGTTGCTGTTGTCTATAAAATGCATTTTCTTTGTTGTTTATATTTATATTTTTTGTTGAGTTTGTTTATTTAAATTTTTTTTTGTTGCATTTTTGTTTTTTGTTAAATAAATTATAATTTTCTTTAACAATGTTTCTCGCTCCCTCAGTGCATCAGTGCAATGCATTCCCTTGTTCTACTCTGTTTAGCTCAGCATTTTTCTATGAAATGTGGGCGGTTGCACCACCCATTATCCAATCGTATTCTATTTATTTACAATTTCTATTGACGCCTGCTTAAAAATTATAACGTAGAGTTCAGTTCAGTTATTGGCAAAATGACCAGAAATACAAGTCAACAATGCATAAATTACTTGCAAGTAAATTAAATGAGAATTTATTGAATTTGTTTACTTGCAACTGCAACTGCAACTACAGGAACAACAACAACAGCAACAACAACAATAAAAACTCTTACAATTTTCCATTTAAGTCGGAAGCCATTAGATTCTTAAGTTATGCATTTAACAAATTGATTAGCTAAGCCAAAGGTTTTTCAATTTCGTAATATATCAGATGGATTCTTATTGGGAGAGATTTTAATTTGTGGTGGTAAGCTGAGTTGAATTACAAGCATTTATTTCAAAATAAATTTATATATCTAGATATAAGACACTTGAAAGATAGTTAGATAGATATTAAATTAGATTTATTACTATGTCGTTCCCGCCCATAGAAAGTATTGAAAGTTCCATATACAGAACTGAGAACCAGACCTTGTAGTTTGATATAAGAAACGAGTAAATATAACAGTCTTGAGAGATCGATCAGTCCAGTGGTGAAAGTGATTAAATATTTTAATAACAAATCAACATATTCCGACTGTAACGGAACCGACATAGAAAGTATTCGGACTACCATATACAGACATTTTTCTTATAGTGAGATATATGAATTGAGTAGATATACAACTCTTTAGAGTTAGGCTAGCCCCTTCGCAAAAGTGAAACAATATTTTGTTAGCAGATGTTAAATTAGATTTATTACTAATAGCGATCTTGCACACAGAAAATATTGGAACCGTTCTTTTCAATGTGATGTAAAATATTTTAAAGCGAAGAATTTATTACTTTAAACTTTGATGAGCTCAATTAAAGTTAATAACCATGCTTTTTCAATTGTGAATATCTTATTCTATCCTCCTACTGACCGATACAAACCCTGAAGTGTGAATTGTTTAGGAGCTTATAAGGAATTGTGATCACATAACAAATAGCCGGTGAACTGATCGCAAAGACTATGAGGTTGCTAGTATATCAGAGCCTAGGTTAGACAGGAATAGAACGCAGATTTGATCTTTAGCAAATTAGTAGTTTATGTAGTTGCTGGAGTAATAATAATATGCTATTCCACTTTACTGATACTTTAATGATTCCGTATTTCGACAAGTGGAAGTTGTGCAGAAAATGACATAATGAAACAGAGATAGAATCCAATAATTATGTACTTTATATATACTTCTATGCGACTACAGATTTCAATGTCTTATGTTAGAGACCGTAGTTTTATTTAGAAGTCTATTTGGTTGAACAAGAACAATACAGGATATACCGATGGAAATAGTGACACACTTAGCATATCTTGTACGACCTAGGCCAGTTGGATGGTATTTGTTCATCTTTATCTAAAAATCAAATGGTTTAATAAAGCAATACTAGGCAGCTAACATCGGTTATCTCTTTGTAGATTTCTACTAACATTTGCTATGACTGTCCGCTTTGGATTAATATACTTCTACTTTTCTCCACCCAAAAATAGGTTTATATTCTTTCTCTTCCTCCCATTGATCGTTACACTTTTATTTTTCCCTCTTTAAAGGGAGGTTTGGTCTCTTATTTCTCTCCCGCTAATTTCTCTCACTTACTCTTTCTCAATAAAAAAAACGTATATAAATATAAATAAATCTCAGTTATGCGTTGTTTGTAGCCGCCAAAACGAAACGCCCACATCTGCCGGATATAATCCTTTTCATGTATCATATAGCGTGTGCCTGGTGCAAGTTCAGAACAATTCAATCTATTGTCAACGACATAAAAGGATGTTTAACAAAACGAACCAGCAATTATTTAAATAATAAAAAATTTATTGAAAATAAACAAAAGTCTTAATTTGTTTGATTTTATTGTGAAATATAAACTCAAAGTACGTGGCGCATGCGCTTAACGAAAAGTGCAAAAAATGGGGTTTCCTTGTTTAACACGACGAAGAATGGAAAGGATAACAAAGGCAAAACAACGAAACTACAGAATACAAATCATTTAGGAAAAATAAATAATAAAAATAAAATTAAAAAATAATTTTCGAATATAATGAACCCATTAAATGAATATTTAAACAACTTCCGGTGTTGCTTTAGTAAAAAAAAAATATTTTTCTGAAATTTTGAGTTATGAACTCGCCGACTTATGTCGGCAAGCGCAGACAAAAAAAAGGGTTACCAAATAAATTGACAGATGTGTGGTGAGTGTTGGTTAGTTGAGTGTTGCATACAGGAATAAGTGATCTTATTAATGATCCAAATGTAAAGTAAATTAATTAACGGCTAGTATGTTAGACATTTTTTTTTTAAATTATTCAAAGTTAAATTAAATAATATTAATATTAAATATCAAGTACCTAAAGCGAAGAAAAAAGATTATTAATTGATTTTAAAACTTCATCATATGTGATGGTAATGAGGATCATGATTTCATACAGGATTTTTTCTTATATGGTCTAAGATTTCGACTAAATTTTTATTTCAGCATATTATATACATATTTTTGCTCTTGAGAAATGCAATATCCTCCACATAATACATCTCTCTGTTTTGGATCTTTTTGAAGAAATATTTAAGCAACATATAGCTGGTAATAGCTCGGGCATTTCGTGATGGGTTTTTATTTATATAACGTCTAGAGTTTAAAAGTTATGCGCTTAAATACGATTCTCTCAGTAACCGTCTAACTCCCTGGAGTAGATTCAAAATATGTTTATATGTTTTCGTTCTTAACAAAACATAATGTACTCATTCGCAAACTTCACAATAATTTTAACCTTATTCAAAATAGCACGTTCTTTGTATAATTTTAATATTTGAGTGACTAAATGAACCTCTACTCTACTCAGGTTTTAGGTTTTCGTATTTATTTCAAAAAAATAGTAAAAAAAAGTTAGATATACTTAGATACAGGCTCCGTAGTATCACAACGAGTCATTATTTAAAGTAAGGCAGACTTTGGACCCAATTTATGTACAGGTCTACAGCTAGAAATTTACTCTAAACTTTTTCGATCTAATGTAGCAACAAACTAACATTACTTAGTATTATATGTAGTATATTAGTCCGTGTTAATGTATAAATTTCTATATAATTAATTTATAATCAGTAGTATAAGAGCATTTTCATTTTAGAAATGAATTTGATTTTCCCTTCTAGCACAATTATCGTTTGAGTTACATTATCAATATATTAAACATACATCCCAAAAAAAAAAACTAATTGTAATTTCATTAAAAAGTACATAAATTTATATGTAAAAGTAAATTTTAATTAATGCCACATTTTCGTCTTGAAACTGATAAGCAAACTTTTAAGTACCCAAAAGATATCTAAACATTGTATCTCAAACCAAAATGAAATAACTTCAAATAAACACAAATAAAACCTTTATTTAGTTCTGTAATATCTTTTTTCTTTATTTATTTTTTTATTTTTTTTTCTGTTTAATTTTTTTTCAATTTAATTTCTAATCTTTTATTTGTCGAAGCTACCGTTTCAGTTATCCACAGTTAGTTACAGTGCAAGTGCAACTTCATGCCAACCAAACCAAATATGTATCTCACTCATATCAATTTCTCGAACAATATTAATTATTTATTTACACAGTGAAAATAGTTAAGAAATCGAACGCTACACAACACTTATCGATAACAGTAAGCAAACTGCATTACACCAATTTGTGTGTGTGTAAATGTAACAAAAAAAAAAAACAAAAAAAAAATAATAATAATAACAAAACCAATTGAAATCGGGTTCCGAAATCGATAAGTAAATATTTGAAAATGAGACAAGAACATAAATTGTCATAAGCGCCAATTTGTATAAACATTCTTGAATAGAATTTCTTTTTAATAAATATTTTCCAAAAAAAAAAAATATATATATTCAAGCTTATAAGTACTTATAAATGTAACGGCTGCATTTTATCAATAAGCGCCCCAATCCAACCTAAGCATACACAAAAAAATCCAACCCAACCCAACCCAACTCCACAATCATTACCAACACCAACTCCCACCGCTCAACGTCACAATGATAACCTCAAATGAAATGATGATAATGTTTAACCAAACAATGCAATTGCTTTCTAAACATATCAATGCATTTATGATATTTAATACAAGTGTTTTCCTAACAACAACAACAACAAGAAAACCAAATAAACTCATATTTTCTTTCAATTTTCCATTGGGGATAAAGTAATTTTTTGGACACATTGTTTACACACTGACGCCACATTGGCGGCTACTTGCCGCAAAGATTTATGAGGGCGTAAGTATTTTCGGTGTGCAGTATGCACTTTTCCATGTCTCTAGAATTTAGGACATCTGAAGTGGCGCGATAAGCTACAAAATTTATTTATTTTTTTTTTAATTTTTTTTTTTTGGATCATTCTTTTTTTTTTTTTGGATCATTTTATTTAATTCCTTTCTTTTTTTTTGTGGCGTTTAGTTTTTCAAAGATAAAATATTTATTTATTTATTTAATACCAATTTTTTCTATACATTTTTTTCTAATAGTTAAGTAACATGTTTTTTTTTAGTGCTAATCAAGCACTTATTGTATCTTTATTATGTGTTGTGCGTTCCTATGGAGAGTGCGTAACGTGTTTGGGATGTGCAGAAGGCACACAACATGCCATGCCCATCGCTTGCTACAATGCACTATAGAAGTGCATTTCTATATTAAAATGCTGATTGTTAAAATGTCAAATAAACGCAGAGGTGTTGACAGTTTGATATGCCGTAAAGATGATTGATGCGAATGGGCGAGCACTTTTCCTTAACTAACTAAGTAATTAAGTGTAGTAGTAGTGTGAAGGGGGCATGTAAAGCACATAAAAAGTATCATAAAACGTCATTTGTTTATAATATGAGTAATAAATATATAAATACTTAAAGTTAAATATAACAAACTGAAAGCATAAATATGTAAATATTTAAAATAGTGTCTAATAAGCTGAGAGTGTAATATACATCTACTTAATTCTGACGGACGGCAAAATTGCTGGCAGCTTTATATATGTATATTATTTATATTAATTTATAAATTACCTTATTAGTATTAAACCTTATTAGTATTATTACTACACATACTTTTTAATAACTTAATAATAATTTTATTCACTTTAGAGCTACCTGTTCTCTATATATTATATATTATTATTACATTATACGTATTATATATTATAAATAAAAAATTTATATAAGAAAATATACATAAAAAAATAAAAGATTTGATAATAAATATATTATTCTATTCTTTACAGCATCCCTACCCCTCCGAGGATCAGAAAAAACAATTAGCGCAAGATACCGGCTTAACGATATTGCAAGTAAACAATTGGTAAGTTGAAACAAGGCTTAAATTAATAGAAATACTCTTAGGTATATCTCAGAGACTAGTTTTTGTAATTAAATATATTATTGCAATATAGTTTCGAATAAGATATTCAGTAAATGTTGTTGTTAGATACAATTCAACTTAGGTCCCGCTCTTAACATATCACACTGGCAATAAAAGTCACCGAATGAATCAGCTGACTGTTGTATCAGCATATGTCCTCTGAACCATATAAATCAAAGCTGTGTCTATTACAATTTTATTTATTGATAGTTTACAGATATAAAACGTTGTCAATAATCTTACATATCAAAATGAGTATAGGCTGCAATATATTGCATTGCTAATTTTCCTGGAGAGATGGAATGGAGTGGAAAGAATAATTTTGCTCAAAAGGAGACAATTGGACAGTAATATCGGAAGAGTTACCTTACTCTGTCTCAGTATATATAAAATTTGAGACTATCTGTTGATACTCATTTCCGTCTTTATATGAAAAGTGTTAGAACTTTTTATTATATTCCTTCTATTAGCAGTGACTACACAGCCTTACAAAAAAAACTCTTCTTACAAGGAAGTTCTTGACACCTTCGGTATTTTTTTTCTCTTTCTTCTGCAAATGACTATATCCAATCTTCGTTAAGCAAAGAAAATTATATACTTTTTGTTCGGTTTGAAATTTGTATGTAATAACAAGTAGTTCTTGAGGTTGCAATGGGAACTTCAATCCCTAGTATAGCGTTTTAGTAAACTAATAACTTAAATTTCTCTTGTTGCAGTGGGGGCTATTCATATCATATATACTATATCTAGTATAGTATTATAATTACGGAATAACTTTGATCGTTTATAGGTTTATAAGTTTTCAAAAAATTGTTTCTTCCACCTACAACAGGTTTTTAATTTGGTTGGTTGCATTGTTAGTGTCTTTATACAGCACTTTTAAGTAAAACTGGGTTGACTTTGTTAATTTTTTTTTTCGACGGTTGGCATTAATGTTGTTTAAATTAGTTTTCAAATTGAAATGACGGATTGATATATGAAGAAGGTGAGAGTAGAGTCTTCAGTTTCTTCGTAGAAGTTTCCAGATTCTATTGGATAACTGGCTTAGTAAGCTTTGACTAGCTTAAACTGACTTAATAAGCTTTAACTAGTGTACTGTAAATTTATCTCCATAGATACTGAAACACTGAGTATCTTAACGTGTACATTATATAGGATACGTAGAGACGTTCGTTTTTAATCTGAGTCTAGTGTTTTATATTTTCTTTTCAAAGTGTTTTTTATTTTAGAATGAAAAGTTAGGTTATGTTGCCATTTGTTACCAAAGAAACTTTATAATAAAATAAAATAC
This sequence comes from Teleopsis dalmanni, assembly GCF_002237135.1. Taxonomy (NCBI): domain Eukaryota; kingdom Metazoa; phylum Arthropoda; class Insecta; order Diptera; family Diopsidae; genus Teleopsis; species Teleopsis dalmanni. The sequence continues at coordinate 123,015,061 of NC_051847.1, forward strand.
CAAAACTGATAACTTATCAATTTCTAACAAAAAATTAATAAAATTCTTTGAAACTAAATTAAAATATGTAAAATATGTGCAAAATAAAAATCTTTTGCAAAAACAAGTGAAGAAAAAGAAAAATTGAAACAAAAACATTTAAAAACAAACCAAAATCTTTTCATTTACCAAACAAATTACAAAGTTTGCCTTCAAAGGACAAAAAAGAAGCAGCAGGAAGAAAAAAACTAAACAAAGAAATTAAAGAAATACTTTCTCAAAAACTTTTGGAAACTTTTTCGATTATATTACGAAGGAAATACTAGTTACATTTGTACAAATCTGTATAAAGTTCCACAGTTTTTTTTCTTTTTGTCTTGCAATTTTACCCACTTCAAAATAATTTCTTATTTTCTTATTCTCTGCAAGTTGGACGGGGGCGAAAAAAAACAATCCAGAACTTAGAAAAAAGTAATATTGTAATGTTGAAGTTAATGCAAAATATATGCCACACCCCGTACTGGCACATTTACACGCTTAAGTACTCAGCTGGAACCCCAACTCCAGATTATAATTCCTGCCTTCGATGCAGGCCATTGCCGCGCCAACCCCACTAAGCTCACTTTAAGCCTCATCATATTGGGTGCTAATGGCCGTTAGTTGGTCATTTAAATTTTTTCCTATTCGAGTTTCCAATTTTTTTCGATTTTCTTCCCAAATTTTCTACCATATTTAGCCTTAAGATGGTAGTTCTCTTCCCCTGTTCCCCTGCTCCCCCAACACTGCACATTTATGTGTATTTAGTTAATACTTTTTCACTTTTCCTACAGCAAATAAATATAAATTTAGCCAAAACCAAATGGAAGCAGAAAAACTTCGGATGCTGTTTGAGGTCGTCGTTTAGCCCACTAATAGCTAACAGCTAACGGCGCACTTCACTTATATGCCCGTTTTTGATGTTAGCCCACTTCTTAGCCTATAAATATGCCACGATTTTTTTGTTGGTTTGTTTGTTTCCTAATTCCCATTGGATTTCAAATATTTTCCATTCGTTAGAGTTTCCGAAAATTTCTTTTTAATAAAGAAAAAAACCATTCAGAAAAAGTGAAACGTGGAGCGAAAAACAGAAAAGCTTGCGACAAGCAAATCGCCAAGGTGTCAGGCAATAAATTACCAAAAGTGTCTACCTTCTGCTTTGTATTTCTTCATAAAAAAAAAAGTATTCTCTTCTGTTGCCATTTTTACTGGATTTGGTTCACAGCCTCTTCATTCAAAGTTTTTTCAGATACTTTTTTTCGTATCCATGGGTAGATGGGTAGATATTTAAGTATGTAGTCCACATTTACTTTTAATTTTTTTGTTATTAGGTGTTGAGAAAATGTGGGCACATTTCTTTACGCTTTCTTGCATATTTTGGATTAAGTGTGGCGTTAATTTGTCTGTGGGAGTTGCCACTGCTCAGCCATACTTCTCTACGTCCGTATACCGACGTCCATATATACTGCTTGGGAAGGCAATATATATCTACACAAATCTACATTGGCTAAATTGTGTCTTTATGTGGAAGTTTGCTAGTGGTATTTGCTACTGTATCTGTGCTTGAGCAAGCATAAAATTTAATTTAATTGTGTTGCTAAAGGTTGCTGTGGAAATTGGGTTTCCACCGAAAAATTTTTTAAACTTCGGAGCGGCAAGGAAAAAACTTATATATTAAATTAATTATAAAAGTATTTGGACAAAAATGCCATTATATGAAATTTTAATGGCATATTATTAAACATTCTTCAAGTTAAAATTATTTTAAAAAGTGACAAACAAAACATTTCAGTAGGCCTGCTTTAGTTGACATCAAGTTGCCTCTGTCAAAGGATTCGAAGTTCCGAAGAAAGTTTTTCTAATATTTTTAGCATACTTTACCCAGAATAAGATATTTAAATTAAACAGTCAACAATTTCTAAGTTATACTTGAAATCAAGTTTAATTAAAAGTCCAGTGATTGATACATATAAATATATCTAATATATGCTCCCGTATTAATTACTTGTAGATGCACTTAAAGTTAACTCCAGAAAAATGGTTAAGTTACCAGGTCAAATTAAGTTAAGAGGTTTAAACTAAGAGATTTAATAAGGTGTTAATACACTTTTTTTCATAGATATCTATTGTTATAAGTACATAACTAATTTCTATAAACTTGCAAGTCTTGTTTGTAAGCTCTTTATAGGACCCATATATATCTGTACCCCAGCTGCATTGAAGTCCACTGCTTTTATCATAACTACTAGAATTTTGAGCAATGTGTTAACCATCACACCTCCTTCTGAAACCATTTAAACTTGTATTTAAACGCTTGACAAACTGTGTTTTTAGCAGAGTTTATCTTCAATATTAATTTCAACTATATCATGGAAAGATTATGTGTACCCCCATGCAAATATCCAAAAGGAATTATGCTCGGATGTTATCTGCAAAACTTCAAGCTGACAGAATTTCAGGACGCAACTATTAAGGTTTTATAGATGATTATTCGTATTTGTATAAGAAATTTAGGTATTGGTTATAAAGGTATAAGCATATTGTTATTTCCATTGGCACTGCTTGTGAATGCAATTATATGGCGCGACTACTAGCGAGCTTAAATCGAGTAGTGCTTTTCCGGGTATATATATTTCATGAAAAAAATTTTACTGCATATAAACTTAAATCGATTCTCTGAATCGAAACTTTTTTGTGATAAAAATCAAAATAACAATCAAAAAATGTTGCTACTAGTGCGATATTCCAGTAAACCACCAAGCTATGAGACTTACCTTGCTTATAAGGAACCTCTTTAGAATAGAAGAAGAGTCTGAGATTCTTCTCGGGTATTGTATAATTTCACCTTTCCATTCAAGTAATGTGTGAAAGGCAGAATTTGAATAATTAACACTTAACGAAAATTATGTTAAAAGAATAGAAGGAGAAACACTTCTAATAACTACATAAAATAAAATTAAATATTAAAAGCTCAACTTAAAAGATCTTTATTAAGAGTTCCAGAAGTCTTTAATATTGCTAATAAGTACAAAAGGTGCAATGGGTTCAAATATTTATGATAGAAAAAAATTATTTATTTTATATTTGTGTAATGTAGATCGTATAACGTAATTTAGAAGATTGGACATTGATCCAAAAGATTATTAATCCCTCACACAACAACGAAGAGTTTACCATTGTATTAACCGTACTAAATCGAACTAAATCGAATACAATAATTTTTATTAAAATCGGTGTAAACACCTACCTTCTAAAAACCTCCTCATAGTATAACAGCTATAATTATTTTTTCAAATGATTTCTTCCAAAAAATATTATCTACAAAATTTGAAGGGAAAAAAATCCTTTCATTAATACAACCAAAGTCCTTACTTATAACTGTCAAATTTTTCATGTCTGCATATATTAAAAAATATCTTCCACCACAATATCTTCGTAAGCAGCTTCCATATACTCATTTAATGAAAGGTATGCGTAAATTGAGAAAACCCAACTCCATCCACACAAAAAACGGGATGAAAAACTTTTATTTATCCAGGCAGGCTCAAACCGTAGTGCCTGCAGCAGAAAAGCAACTCTTGCACTCCGCAGCTCTTGGGTGGCTTGGGTGTACGGCAACACGGTCTTCGCTTTAGTGAAAGATAAACAATAATTTTGATTTGTTGCCAGAGAATACAGTGCGGAGCAACAATTAAAAGGTATGCGTGTGTTGGAGTATCCAACTCCAGTTCTGCTCTGGCCATGCCAATTGTAATTTGTCGTTTATATCAAATCAAAATGGCGTAACTTGCCCGGCTACTTGAGGGGGTGTTTGAGCGTTCGCTTTGGCAGTGTGCACACTGGTCTTACTCGGTTCACTTCTGATGTTTACTGTGGGGTTGAGCAGTTGATAAGACTAATTAGAATGATTTATGCGCAATTGGTTTAGTTCTTCGTGTAATTTATGGTGATTTAAAGAGTTTCGAATGTGAACAAATACCAGTTTTGGTAAAAAGCGCATATATTTCAGTTTGCGGACTGTAATTTAGATTTATTTGTTTGCACAAATAAATAGAGTTTCATATGTTTAGATATTTGATATGATTTTTTTTCTTTGTCATATATTTTCGAAACTATCATTATGACTAGATTATATATTTTTTCGCCAATATGTGTCTGCATATGTCTCAAATAGATAGACTTCCTACTTATTATAGTTGTTTAATGATATTGAATTATTATTTATTATCCATTTATTATTGATAACTTATTAAAGCCAATAAATTTCTATAAAAATAATTCAGTTTTTCATATTTTGGAACTATGATTAGTTGGCCCAAATAAACTGTTACTATGTTATGGCCTGCGCTATATATAGAACTTCACAAAATTAGTTTCAGTGCATGCAACCCAAGTTTCTTACGACCACATAGAGTGGGTTTGAGCAAAAAAAGGTCTTATGAAAAAACTAACTAAAGCAAATGAACTTATATGTAAAAAATATTTACGGATAACTTTATTTTTTTCAACTGACTGCTGTTCCTAACTGTACAGAAAAATATGCCTTCAACTCTTTTATGAAAAAGTGTGAACCTTGCCAAGTCCAAACGAATCCAAAAAAAGTAAAAATCTGCGTTAGTCAGTGTAGCCAACAACCGAGTTCAAAATAAGTTGTGGCTTAGTTTTTTTAATTTTTATTTTTTTTTTTTTGCTTAAATCAAAACTTAATTCTTAACAATTTTTTTTGAGTATAATTTTTTGCTCTTAAATTGTATATTTTATATATTCTCCGTACATAAAAAGCAATTTTTTTTTCTCATAAGTACAACTCCACTGTCAGTTTTCTGCAGGTTGTTACAGTTTGTCCTCCTGATGCACTGCTGCAAATGATGACAATTGTCGGCATTTTTGACTTTTATCACAATTTTTTTAGATAAATACACCTTATTATTTGTTATTGCACTCGTATTTATTACCAACAGTCATAACAGATATTTTTTTTTCAATTGGAATTTATATTTTCACATTTTGCCGCTCTTTTGAGATTAAAACAAGAAAAAATCCAGGAATATCACAGATTTATGCTGAGCTTATGGTTAATACTTCGGCAAAGGATCAAGCAAAAATATATTTTTTTTAACAAAGATTTATGAATTATTTATAAAATGTGCTACTACCTTTTGAACATAATTACAATAAATAATTTTTTGTGTTTAAACTTTTTTCTCAGTGCTTTGATTAAGTTGCAGTTGCAATGACTTTTTTTTGGTTACAAAATAACAACTGTAGAGATTGGAGTAAAATTTCCGACGGAATGTAGTGGAAGACAGTTTATGGTATGCCCCATGTTAAGGCTATTGTACTTAACTCGAGAAAATTGCAGCAATAGGTGTTAATTTTCGTATAAAATCCATACGAAATCTTTATTTGTGTGTTATTAAAAAGTATGTGCCTTTCTGCGGTACATTTTCATATCAAAATTTCCTTTATTGGAAATCAATATTATTTAAAAATATAATATATATTATTATTTGTGACCACTTGCCATTTTTCGGGAGGCCATCAGTGTGGAACTTCGACGGTTTATCGGTACTAATTTTTTATTATAAAGACAGTTTTGCAAGGACCCCAACAAATTGTAGTCAGATCGTATAAGGTCCGGGTTATACGGTGCATGCAACAAAGCTTTCCCACAAAGTTCCTTCAATTTGTTCTGAATCTTCAAAAATATGTGTGACCTTTTCCTTGATTGTTTCACTCAACCGTTCGTATTGTGAGCAGTTATGTACTGAATTAATCATTTTCACCAGGCTGGCGTAGCTCATAATAGACATGTTCATTCTAATGCCACCTCAAGATTCAGCATAACCTACTTTGCCGTCTATCAAGGCTTTGAAGTAGTTTATGGACTGCTTGCGTTCAATATTCTCGTATATTCTCGTTTTTATCTTCCCTTATAATTCGCTCAGAAAGTAGTTATATTTCTTTGCGTTTTAGCAGTGCTCTTCATGTGGTACCCAAACATCGATCATCTTTACTTAGCCTGTTCCTTTTAAATGATTTTAAACTACAAACATATGGTTGACGTTTAATGTATTTGCTATCTTCTGAGAGCTTGCATATTGGCCTGGCTGTGTGAGTTACAAAATTTTATTTACTTTTTTACTGACCTTTTTAGTTTTGACAATTCCGGACTTTGCATCAACGGTCTATCAAAACTAGGTGTATAATTGACATCGAATTTGCCAGAACGAAATCAAGCCACTCTTGGGTCCGGAGTTCGCTCGCAGTATCCTCACGTGACATATTTTTCCAGATTTTTCACTGTCTTTTTCACACAACTGTCTTTGGAAAAAAAAATGGATTGAAATGTAACCTTTCAAACGTAGTTTGTTTAACAAAATCAGACTAGTGTTGCTTGACATATGGGTACTAAGACCATTTAGTGATAAAAAAGGCAGATCTTTTTCAATATAACCTCATAAACACCATATAAAAATATGCTAAGTTCGATAAGTCTAAGCGTTAATGCCGCATTACATTTTAGTACCGTAAAAATGAGTAGCAGTTTATTTAAAATTTATTCAACATTTATTAATATTTTATTATTTTTTATTTTACGTTTGTCTAAAATTAACTTACCATATATTTTTTTTCTACTTACAGGTTCATTAATGCGAGACGAAGAATCGTGCAGCCAATGATAGATCAATCAAATCGTGCAGGTGAATATCTCATTTTTAATATAAATCGCTAGACATAAAATTACAAAACCAAAATATATAATATTTTACACTAAAAACAACTCGAAACAAACTGCTTTAAGTAGACAAAAGTTTAAATTTCTGAATATTAGTAATAGAAAAGAAGTGCTTGACAACAGCAGTTTTATTTTGTCAACTTAATTAAGATACGCTAAGTGCAAATATCAAAATCCTTTTAGCTCATCGCGCTGAATTTGAGATACTCGTACATTAATGTACGCTTTTCTTCTCGATGTCAACATAAATTCAAGTAAAAATCCTGCTTTTCATGCTTAAATTACAGCACTTGAGCACTTGATTAATGACGCCGCCTTACATATGCGCCATAAACCCTAAGCTAATGTAATAGTTGCGCTCCACAATGCACTCGATTATTGTACTAGAATAATACGAAAGCGTCAGTAGTTGTTAACTAAAATGGCGATGAGTGAAGATACACAGATATATACTTACATACGCTAACATGCATACACGCATACATATTCGTATAAAAAGCAGTAAATTAACAAAAAATAATGTTGCAGGAAAAAAAGTGATATAAACGAAATAAAAAGCTACCACAGAACACTCAAGTTTTATGTGAGAAAATTGCATTATCCTTGCGCTAACAATGACATTTCCACAAAAACTTATACCAATGCTGGTGTCTCCCGCCACTGCCACTGTCACTGCGTCTGGTTCTTCCATTTCCCTTCTTAACAATTTCGTACATGAAGTTTTATTCCCGTCCATGGAAGAGCATAAAACTACTGCAGAAACGCATAAAGCTGATATTTTATGATGATGATGCCACACTTCACTGCAGCCAATGACAAAAGCAATTCCAGCTACTCCAATGGCAAGGACTCAACTGAAGATACTCTGCCAGGATGCTTTTACTGCATTTTTATCCTTTTGTTGTGTTGTTGTTGCTGTTGTGTTTGTTGTTGTTGTTGTTGTTTAAAATGAAATTGAAGTTGTTGTGGCTATAGCAGCTTTTATGATGACGCTTCCTTATTGTCACATCAAATGAAAATTTATTTAACTTGAAGTGGCAACTATGAGGAAAATACTGCTTTTATTTTTGTGCATATCCCTATTGTCCTTTTACCCTGTATTGCAGTTGTTGAGTTCTTCTTTAGAAACGAATAAACAATCTACTAAAATTGTTAAATTGCATTTTCATGTTATAAGAACGCCCACTGAAAACTAACAACACAATCTGAAAGATACTTAAATAATAGGAAATAAAATAAATAAAATGAAAATATATAAAAAAATTTAAACAATTTAGTTCTAGTTCAATTAAAAATTTATCATTTTTTTTTTTGAAATTATAATAATTAAAAAAAAAATAATTCAAACAACCTTGTTTTTATTTCATTAAAAAACTTTTGAAAAAAAATTTAATTTATTTAATTTCAATAAAATATTTTATAGTTTTTTTTTTGTAAATTATATTTATTTAAAAATGAATATTTTTTTAATTCAGTAAAAAAAATTTAATACTCTATTTCAGCAAAATTAATTCAAGAAAAAAAGGTTTTTAAACATATTCTAATTAAATATAATTTACAAAAAAAAAATTATAATGTTAAACACACACATATATATACCTATAATTATTTTTTACTAAGATTAAAGTTTAAGATAATTTTAAGTGATTTTATCTTATCTGGATACAATTTTATTAGTTAAATTTACTTAATTAGATTATTTTGCAGTTTATACACCACATGCTGGCCCCTCAGGTTACGGTCATGACGCTATGGGCTACATGATGGACAGTCAAGCGCATATGATGCATCGTCCGCCAGGCGATCCTGGTTTTCATCAAGGTTATCCACATTACCCACCTGCCGAGTATTATGGTCAGCATTTGTAATTGAGCACGCTGAAGTGAGCAATTCACAATGGAGGCGGTACCAAAATCATAGTAAAAATATAAATAGTTTAAATAAAATCTGAATATAAAATATACATATTATATATATTATGTCTAAGAGCAGAGATATATGTATGTATAAATAAATAAATACATTAAATAAACCTACGCAGAATTTGTAATATAAATAAAACTACTAAATATTAACGACAAGAAGAAGAAAAAAAACAGAAAATAGTGAAATATCAAATTCAAGCTAATTTAGCAATAAAACATATAAAATTAAATACAATTTAAACTAAAAAAATAAAATAAAATGGAAAATTATAAGAAAGAATATCAAATTTTATAACTTTAATAACACAAGTGGCATGTACAACTACAAAACAACCCGGAACTTTCTTCAAAATAACATTTATGATATATGGAACAAAATTTTTTTTTTCACCACACTTCGAAACCGAATTTCACCACAAGAAGGCAACCAAGTCACATTTTTGGCAGAACATTAATTTATTTTGCAATTTCAAAAAAACAACTCAACTATTGCAGATGGTGGATTTTGTGCAACAAGAAGGTGAGTTCTGATATTTTAATTAATAATATAATAAATTAAATATTATCATAACTTTTTATATAATTTAGTCATTTTTAGACAGCTCTTTAATTATTTATTTATAGTATATGCGGTTAATACTATTAATTATTCGAATTTATTTATATAATTACTCTTTTATTAATTTCATGTTTACATAGATAATTACTATAGCCTTTGCGGTTTTGTTCCTCGTAATAGTTAGTTTTTCTAAATTATAATTTATTGTTAATTCTATTATTATTATTGTATTGTTTTTTTTTTAATTTTTACTATATAAAATTAATTTTTTATGTATATGTTTTTCTATTTCCAGCATTCACCAAGTGTAAGGCGCTTCCCAGTGTACAATATCTACATATATTTCATGATTGAAAAATCTATATAACAACTTTCTATTACACTGAGAAAAATCATTGTTAAATAATAAAAAATATTAAAACTAAAGACAACTTTTGGCTAAAACGAATTTCATTTTTGTAAAAATAAATCTTTATAATATAAACTACGGATAAAATATTTTTAAATTTTTGTTATTTGTTGAAATTTAAAAATTAGACACAAAACCCTAAACCCAAACAAAAATGTTAATCATTATTTGTGATCTTTGTATTTATAATTCTTTTAAAAAAATGTTTAAATAAAAATAAGTAAAATGTTGTACAGTCCTGATATCAAGTAATTATCCAAAACAGAGGACATTCACAGGACAACAAAACTCACAGCAAAATATTTTGAACACAAAAACTAATTAAAACCGAAACTGATCTCCTTAAGGCGGTTTGACAGAAATTTTACTTTAAAAAAAAAACTATTTCAAAAAGGTGGCAATATCAGTAAAAACTAATGTAGTAAAATCATAAAAATTGATATTATTATTTAAAAAAAAAAGAAAAGAAAAGCTTAAATAAATTTAGCATAGGCAGCAAAAAATCACAGTGTGCAGCAAGCAAGGAGTTTTGTAAGGATTTGCACTAAAGACACAGTTTCGCTACTGTCGGCATTGATGGCACATCCGTTACAAAACTACACGTTTTGCAAAAATTTTGTAAAAAGCAACTTTAAAAACTATTTGTGTATAATTTTACATTATTAACTTATACTAAAAAAGAAAACAAAATAAATTATAAATAATATATAATATTAAATCTACTACTACACAAACACACACAACAATTTGCAGTAATACACACACATATACAAACAAACACTTATAAATATTAGCAAAATAAAAAAATTAAAAAAGTATAACTACAAGTATTTATAGAAAGCATATTTAAATATTATTATATTAAAATAAAACAAATTTTAATATAATTATTTTTAAGTGTAAAAATAAAATTAAATTTAAAAGTTTAAAATAATTTTTTATTGTTGCAAAAAAAAATTAAACAAAAAGAGAATGCAACCGCAAAGCAAATAACATCCAAAAAAGTTACAATATTAAATTAAATTATATATATAAACATATATATATAAATATACAAGAAAGAGAAAATACTTAAAGCGTGTAAAAGAATTTAGTTAAAAATATTAAAAAATTAAAAACAAAAAAGAATTTAAATGGAATTTGTAAAGTTTAAAGCAAATCAAGCGCTCCAAACGCTTTTGCAAAGCTAAGCAACTTTGTATACATAATTAATTATACGCCTAGTAATTATTTTAATACATAAATACCTATACATATGCATATACTTAATATAAAATCTAAAACAAAAATATTAAATTGTAATATAAATAATTTAAACTATAGAAGAACATAATTTATTAATTTTTTAGGCAAAAAAAAATTGCAGCTACTTTAGTAAATTAAGCAAAAAAATTCGAAAAGTCTTAAAAATTCAGTTTGGCTCAATTAATTTATTAATTTAATTATGTTTAAAATTTATTTAAAAGCTAAATTCATTAAAATTCGCTTAAACTTAAATTTGTATAAACTACATTTTAATTTCTAATTTTTAATTAAGTGTTAATTTAAAATTTAATGTTAATTGTTTCATTAGTTAAGCGAACATCCCCAAAATCTTGCTTTATTACTTTAATTTTAGTTTTAGTTAATTTTAAAATTTTTAATTTAAGTTAAGAGAAAAATGTAATTAGTAAACCTAAAGCCTAATTGTTTCAAATGTACGTAAAAGTTTCCCCAACCTTGCCCCTCTAATAATGTGTGTATGTTTAACGAAAAAATAAGAAAACGGAAAAGATGTTCAGGTAAAATTATTTTTATATATAAAAATATTTTTTATACATAAAAAATTTTACTTTTACTTTGTTTATAAGTTGTAAAAGAATTTCGGACTTAAATTTAAGTTTAAATTAAAAAAAAATTCTGCTTGTTTTTTTCTTAATTTCTTTGTTTATATAATTTCTGCGTTATTGATTGAATTGGAATATAAAGAAAATAAATGTTTTTGTGTGTAGTATTATTTCCAACTATAAATATGATTTTATATATATAAACAAACTTCTAAAAACTTTATTTTTTAATTATTGTAATGATTTTATTATTAATAATTATTATATTAATTATTATTATTATTATTAATTATTATTGAATATATTATAAAAGATTTTAAAGAAGAATGCATAAAATACAAGAAAAGAAAAAAAAATTATTTTGTGTTTTAATTTATTTTATAGTTTTTTATATATTTTAAAATTATTTTAATTAAATATTAATTATTTTAATTAAATAATTTTTTTGTTGGCATGAAAGTCGTTCTCTGTCTGGCTTGGGTTTCGCCAGGAATTTTTTTCATTAAATTTTCTTTATATAATTTTTTATATAAATTTGTCTGTTTCTTAATTATATTAATTATATTTTTTATATTTTACATATAATATATATTTTTAAATTAAAGTCGTGAAACTCTTAAGAGTCGTGAGAGAAACAAATTTTCCGTTTTCGCTCATAGATTAATATTTGTAATAATGGTTGTTGAATCTGATTCGATAAACAGCTTGAACCGAAGTATCGATAGCTTGTTGAATTGGAACACTTCCTGTATGGCTGTTTTGGTATACATCCAGTTGACATATTTTATACGCGGTTGAGTCAAAGTTCATTACATATGCATTTCATACGTTGCTTTATGCCATATGATCGTAATCATACTTCAGTTAGACGTCTTTCCAAATTCTATTAATATTATTAGACGTATTGTTAACATATGGACAATTAACTCGAAAAAGGGATCTCTCATCTCTTGTGCCTATAAATCATAGTTTCATGAAGCAAGTTGTTTATACAGCTTTGGATTTACTGGCCTACAGAATAAAGTAAAATCTCTAAACCCAGTGTATGAAAAGAACACAGAAACATATAAATGTAAAAGAGATTTAACTTTAGCAGAGGAAGATATTAAGTACCCTATAATATTTTGATCAAATTATTCCTGAGGTGGTATTCGCAAATATTTCAATTTCGACACTTTTCGATTTAAATTTAATAAATATATGAATATTGATATTGAGAAATATGTTCAATGTTATACAAAACTTCAAATATAGTTTCAGTTTTTTATTTTTTTGCTGGCATTTTTTCTAAAATACTTATAGATCCCTGAACCTTGCCGCATAATAATAATAATTCATTAAAGAATATTACGTTTAAAGACTTTAATCAATGGTAAAACATATATGTACAGGTGCAGGTTTGGCCAGAACTAGACTTAAGTTTCTGGGGCCCCCTTCTTCAACACACTCGGCGATATCTCTAGCATTAACATTGACCAGATTCTTGCCTTTATAAATGACTCTGGCTGGTTCTAGCTTGACCTTCTCTCTACTAACCTCTATTACGAGGTTTTGTGGATTCAAAACAGCTTTTTTAGCTAATTGAGTAGGACTCGTTCCTCCCTTCAACACAACTGACTAATTTGACAAAAAGTGGGTATCGAATTTATTCTCCGATTCAAATTGCTTTGCGTAAATAGATCACATCCAGACCGTGGAAGTAGGGATTCCATTCAAGGGACATTTTCACAATTTTCGAGTTGTTCCTATTAATCGTGGGAGCTATTTACTTTCATATATTTCTCCTAATATAGATTTCTACTGGTATAAATTAGAAAATCTTTGTTTGAGCCACTACTTGGCATTAGATATTTTTTCATGTGTTATAAGAATTTCTCTGTTGAAAAAAAATAAATATATTTCTTTAATTATTTAAAATTTTTAATAGCATTTTATTTATTTCGTTATAATTTCAATACCAGAGATTCTAACTTTTCTTTTATATTAGGGGATGGATGGCTTACTACCTACGTACCATTGAACTCAGTACAGAGTTTTTGGTTTCCTTTCTCATGAAATAATTATTAATATCAATTGAATATTTAAATATAAGTTTTTTTAATAATTTTTTCTTATTATATTATTTCTAGTTAAGGCTTTTGACGAAAGAATTATGAAAGTAGCTTAAAAAGCATTTGAACTGAATTTTATTTAAGCAACAGATAAGATAAAATTGAGTTAGGAGAGTAAAAAAATAAATAAAAATATTATGAAAAATCAATTAAAAACTTAACTGATTGAAAACGATATACGTAAAATTGAGGAAAACTTATATACATTTTCTGATATTAGATGAAAGTACCTTTTTACACTTTATGATTAGCGTTTAGCACTTGAATATACATCTCACACAATAACAAAGATTTATATATAAATACGATCTGAACATAAAACTGAGCTTTTTTCGATTTGATTTCAAATATATAAAAGTAAAAATTTAAAATTTCAGTTTAATTTGTTAAGAAACATAAGAAAAATTTCTGTATTAATGGCAAAATAAGCAAAAAAAAAAAATATATTAAAAACTGAAATTTAAAAACTTGAAGCGTCGCCCCCGTACATAAATAATTTTATTTTTGGCTTAAAATTTAGGCAAAACAAGAAACATTTTTAATACTTTAACACAATCAAGCTAATGTATACGATTTTCAAAAAAAAAAAAAAATTTATATATAAATAAATAAAATAAAAGTAATTTAAATTTAAAATTAAAATTGAAGTATATTTAAATTAATTTATTTTTACATAAATTCTATAAAATAAATTTAAAAAATATTGTTCTTTTCACAGCCGCAAGTAGTGTTACACTCAAGCAAAAAAATTAATTAATTATAATTAAATATTATTTAAGTTTAGCAGTATGTGAAGCTCGCCTTAAATTATGTATACGAAAAATTGAAGGAAATAAATAATTTTTTTTAAACTTTTTAAAAGAACCAAAATTTATATATATATATATAAACACATATATATATATATATATCCGAAAAATTGATAAGAATGCATTTTTTTGTGTGTAAATTATTTTGAATATAAAGAAAGTATTATTAATTATTATGTGAAAACTTAAATTTAACTTTAAAAAAATATTTATATATATATATATATATTTGTATATGTGTTTATAACCCAAATTTAGTGTGCTGGCTTTCTAGGAATGAGTGTGCTGAGATGACCCATTAAGGACGTTAGAAGGATTTTGTATGTTTGTATGTGAAATGCATGGAATTGCAAAAGAATTTGTTTGCGTTTTTTAAATTTTATATTTAAATGTGATTTTTGTCGAAACCTAATGTATACGTAATTTAATTAATATAATTAAAGTAAAATAAAATAAAATAAAATAAAATTAAATAATATTAATAAGAAATATGTAAATTTAAATTTTTTTATTGGCGTGAATGTTTTTTAGTGCTATAGTATAATTATGGTATACAATTTAATTATTAAAATATTATGCTAATTATTGTAAATATTAAAATTATAAAATTCTGAAATAAATTTCAATTGAAGAAATCAAGATAAGATAAAAAAAATACTTAAGTGCAATATATGTTAAAACATTTTCGCATGAATTGCAAGCGACACCTACTAACATTTTTAGTTGCGTGTATTGTGTCAGCGTAATTACAGTACATAAAACTCACAAAATTCATAAAAACTGAAATTAAAAACAAAAACAATAAGAAAAATATATTTGCATAATTGCAAATTAATATAAAATACACAGAATTGCATAATTAAAACATATGATATATAAAAGATATTTTGAGTTTATTATTTATGTATGTATTTGTATATTTATTAATAATAGTTTTATAAATATTTAAAAATATAAATAAATTTAATTGAATAAAAATCATATTTAAATAAATTATCATTAATTAAATTACAAAAACAAAGAAAAAACAAAAAACAGATTAAAAATATGATATATGAAGCTTATATGTAAAGAAGAAACAGAATGAACAAAAGCAACAAAGTAAGACAATTTTCAATTGTATTAAGTATATATATAATATATAAAATATTATTAAATATTATTATTAACAAGAATAATAATAAAAAATAAAATAAAAAATTTAAATAAAACAAAATTTCAATTGTTTTTTTTCATTCACATGAAGAGCTTTTTAAGAACTAATAGGATTTTAAATATTTTCTACTAATTAAAATTATATGTTTTTTTTATTAATATTAATATATAATATTTAATATAAATTTACTTAAATTAAATTTTAAAAGTGCACTTTAATTTCACAAATTATATTTGTTTGACAATCATTAATCACACAGTGCGACAACTCCAACACGCTTGAATGCTATCAGCAGACTCATATACGCCAAATGTCGGGGCCACAACTCCCTTTTTTTCGTGTATGAACACTTTTTCAGTACGAGCACTTTTTTTTACTACTACTTTACCGGTTTGGCCAAACTCCGACCCATTTCAATGGCAACAATGCAGTTCCATTTCGTTTAATTTTGTGCCTCGACTTCTTTTTCCTTCCTAGTTTTTTTTCTTCTTCTGTGTTTTACATTCGGTGTTGGTTTTTTGGACTTTTTTCTCATTTGTCGTTTGTTTGTTTTTGTTTTTTTTTAACTGATTTGGTGCACGGATATGTCTATATATAATACATATACCAGGCTGTCTATACAAAATGTACTATATAGCACTGTTTTTTGTATGGATATATATGTAATCCTGTGTCTGCAGAGTTTTGATTACGACGACAGGATAATGCTCGTTTGTTGGAAAATCACAATTTTAAGGGTGAAATATTTTCATTTGTTTATTTATTTTATTTTATTTTTTTTTATATTTTTTTTTATATTTTTTTTTGTTTTTTATCTACATAAAATCACATTTAAGGGACGTGCAATTCATTATTTAAATCATCTTTAAAAATTAAAATTCTGTAATTTATAATAAAGAATATTTATGCAGTACTGCTGGAAATAAGGTCAACTCTACTTAATGTACGGGAATTTAATATTTATAAATAAAAAATTTAATAATTTAAATGGATATCTTGAAAAGAAGTGGAAAAGAAACTAATTACAACTATAACTATAATAACTATAGGATTCGTTTCTTATCCCAATCCAATCCCTGTTATTACATCAGCAAAACCATTCCATATAACGAAAAGCTTAGGAGTGACTTTTGAAATTACTTATAGCACCTAAGCAGAAAGAAAGGATTTATGCTTTTTTCCCATCGATGATTAATTTTTTGTTTGCTATTCATCAGTACAGTACATAGATAGATGGGAAACTTGTGAGTCTCTTATATTATTTAATCAGGGGTATAATGGTCAGATTAAGGCATTGATATTCAATGAGACGGTGACCTGTTTTTTAAAATCAGACATAAATGAATTGATAAGCTCTGCGTGTCGCTTACGCCACATCACTGCAGTAAAATTTATGTAAAGAAATTTAAAAAGTCGAAGCTGAGAACATCCGAGAAAAAGTTTAATTAAAGAATAGACTAAGTACATATTTTTTATTATGATAGGGGAATTTGCATTGCAATCTAGGAATCTATTGTACCCCATTCATGCATTTCGAATATTTCTACAAAGCAACTTTCTTCATAAATTGTTGTGTTGAATTTACATTTCTTACTTCATTGGTAATTACAGACGTATGTAGTCCTTGACTGCGTCCAGTAGCCTCCTCTAGTCAGCCTGGTCGTTTTTCATCTAGTTCTTTCATAGAAGATGCGAATTTGCTCTACCGCTTTTATTACCAGCAATTGTAGTACTTAATTAAAAACCTTTCTAGTCAGACCACTTTCTTTCATACGCACGACATGCCCAAGCTAGCCAAGCTCAGCGGCTTTTTATGCACTTAACTATGTCATGTTATGGTATAGCTAACGCAGCTCATCGTTCCAACTAATTTGATACTCGTTACCAACGTATAAAGGACCATATGTCTTCCGTAGAATTTTTCTCTTGAATGCTCCTTAGGTCTTCTTATCGCTGTTGGTAATTATACGAACTTCCGCACCATGCAGAATGGCAGGCATGATTAGAGACTTGTAAAGCATGCTATTTGTTTCTCGAAAAAGTGCTTTATTTCTCAATTGCCCACTTAGCCTAAAGTAACATCCATTGATAAGAGTTATTTTTTATTCAATCTCAACGCTAACATTATTTTTGGTATCGTACATTACAAATATTTATTTCTTCATCCGATATGAGATACCTACTTAGGTACTTCTTTCATTTAAACAACAGAGCCAGGCGAATTTCTTGCATTTAATTTGACAAACCACATAACTAAATAGAAGAAATGGATGTAAAGTTATTGTAGAAGAATCTTATGTAATGTTGGAAATATTAACAATGTGTATATTTTCTATATATGTACGTTTTCCATATTAACCGAGATAGAGGATATCAAATGAAACTGAATGAAATGACTGAATGAAAATCTCATCTCAAAAATGTGTATAACAGTATATACTCTATATAGTATAACTAAATAGATATATTCGTATCTGGACTATATACATATATTTTTTTTTTCTTTACAGTTTTATTTAATACCTTGTATTTCGGTAATACTGGTAATTAAATTGATTGTTTTGTTAATTAGTGTCCTCTAAATTTAAAAATCGTTCATAATTAAAATAGTTTTTTTTGCAAATACTTGTTATTTTTTATTAAATAAAAATTTGGTTAATTTCCTTAATATTAATGGATATTTAAAACATATATAGAATCCAATGAATTTCATATGTATATATATTTTAAAATGAAACCATTTTTCTATTGTTATTCATATTCCAAAGCTTTATCTTCGCATCTAAGCTGCAGTGTGGAAAATCACAACAAAAATGTATCAAAATTTTTAAACAATGTAAATAAATGGAACAAAACACTGTACGCCACAGAAAATCCCGCTTTTAGAACATTTGACACCCCATAATACCGGATTTTGACGCGCATTACTTGCAACAATGAAGACCAGCGTGAGCAGCGTCACATATGCGGCAGATTAAACTATTATAAAATTGTAATACTTTTAATGCGAAGGGGGACACAGCAGCACAGCACCAGTGCTGTTCGCAGACGAGAATAATGAAGAATTCAAGGAATAGTGGATTGTCAGCACTATGCCAGCGATAACACCACAAACACCCCCCTAAACTTTTAGAGAAAAAAAAAAACTCAAATAAAGCTATAGTTACATCGAGACCGGAATGTATCTGCGATTACATTTTAAATCAAAATCATATTCATATGCAAAACACAACAACGCCGTAGAGCAACAAAGTAGCAAACTAGCAAAGCAGCAAAGCAGCAACAAAGCAGCAACAATAAGAACAATAACAATAACCAGAGCATTATCTGCCACCAAATGGGCATAGCAAATGGAAATAAATTAATATACTTTAAAAGGCAAACTTTAAAATATGCTGTGAGTACATGGAACCCAACTGTTAGTGGACGAGACTCGAGGGTGGTTTCTCACACCATCGAGGCGCGGCGACTCTGGCGCTGGAAGCGGGCGAAACGCATTTTCGAGTTTTAAAGAAATTTGCATAAAAATGAGTAGAAAATACTTAGAAATTGCCGATAATGGTGTGTAATGCGGTAAACAGATCGTAAAAGTAATTGTTATGAGGAGAAGGGCATTACGAAGTCAAGAAGAACAAGAAATAATACTAAACATGAGCAATTTTGTTTTATGACGAGATCAGCACGAGTCAAACCTTGTGGTTGGTATTAAGCGAATTGTGGGAGCTGCAAAATAATGGGTGGAACCTATGTATTAAAAGTAGCTGTAGTAGTAATATATATATATATTATTTTGTTTGATTTTTTATATAGAAGACCTGTACATACTATGTAAATATTTCTGTAAGTAGCGTTTTATTAATTTTGAACTATAAATTTCACTAGCTTGTATTTGAAGCAAATATATAAATCTAATGCAGATTACCATTGTCTTCGGCTCTTTATAAAACATCAAACCCTCAAAAATAGTTTTTCTTTAGTTAGAGAGATAGACCTTTTTCTTTTCATTAACCTACCTTCATATAATAACTGTAGGATTTGATACTATAGTAAGTCAGAAATTATGATGAGTACACATATGTATGGGTGATAACACTTCAAGAGTTTATTTAACCGTGATTAAACAACAATTTCATTTCCTTCCACAATTAAATTACAGAATTAGGAACGGAAATAATATATTTCGTCAAAATACAGGGTAAGCGATTAGATAGGCTTGGGAAGGCAAGGGAGGAAATAGCCTGGAGAAGCTCTGTGGAACATCTATCCATATGCGTTGGCGTACAAGATATATTCGAGCAAAAAAACAACAATGCCTTCGCGGTAAAGTAAATAAAGTTCAGGTAATGTTATCATTGGACTTACTGTTGTAACTTGTAACAAACCTCACTGTTAGAGTAATGGTGCCATAAGACTAACCCTTGTAGTATATAGTTACGTATTGGTGGTTATATATAATACCTGGAAATCAAAAAACACTTTAAACTCACATGATTATTAACATATCCTATATATATGAAAGTAAAAAGTACCTAGAATATGTGAGAAGGTTTTAACAGAAACGACTGGATGATAGTAGATTCATTTTTTTGTTTACTTTATTTGGCATAAAGATTTTCATTGTGAATCAAATCAAAGTCATCATCATTATTAGATGTAAAAAGCCATTGTGGATCGCAGTTTCCTTCTCATTTCTGGTTTTCATGATTCTTGAACTCTTTTTTACTACAACTTACCATCGAGGTATGTGTTTCCCTCCTACTTTCGAGATTACCAAATGTACCTTTAATTGAGTAACAAATGGCACTGAACTGAAGTTAGTATAAACATTTTAATTCTTCGTTTGTTATTTTTATATAGATAGTAGTTAAATATATTATAAAAATATTAAATATAAAAATTAAATATTATCGAAGAAGTAAATGTTATGTATTATTACGGAATTATTGACCGGTCACTGTAGATTGAATAATCACCTATCAAAGTAAGGGATTCAATCCAGCTCAGACTGAAGATACTGTAGAGAAGAGAGAGAAACTTCATAATATATGCTTGGGAAGTGCCCGGCACTGATGCATAAGTGAAAGAAACACCTAGGAGGGTATTTTATGGATCATAAGGATTCAAGATTAGAATCGGACTTGGAGAAGCACTCAAATCCGACTAAGGGGCAAAATAGATCTTTTAGGTCGCAGTGTACGAACCCTTCTATTAATAATAATTTGTTATGTACCAACGCCTTCAACTATATTAACTTCACAATATAAATTTATAAAGTCGTTTATTATTGTGTGATTCCTAATCGCTATTAAATTAGTTCTTAGTGCATTTTAACTAATATGTCTACTAGTCTATTAGTACCAAAAAAAATTCTAACAACCACCACATCGAGTTCAAAAAAAAAGGCGAAAAAAACTAATGAAGTAGTAAATCATTTAGAGAATGATTAAAAAACAATTTGTTGGCCAACACCTCGGTTAATTATAATTAATTAGTTTCAAGCATTAGACACTAAAACAAACACACCGCTACACTCAACTCCTAGACAACTCCATGTCAGACGTCCACTTTTTCATTCACTGACTGGTATGTTGTGAAAGTATCTCAAGAAGCGCAGCTGTTGAAGTGTTGAGAATTCTCATACATGAATTATTTTTTTTTTGTTTGGGTGTAAAAGCGCACGATTTTCACACCAAAATCAAATTGACTGACCACGCACATTGTTGGATGTGTAGAAACAGAAATGCATTGCAACTAAATGGAAGTGTGGATACTTAGTTGTCAAATTATGCTGACTCTTGTGATCCGACCAATATCGTCTGCACCACCACCAGCAATAGCAGCACCAACCGCAATAGTTGCGCCTGCACGCATCAAACTTCGCAATTAAAGTTCGATAATTGCGTTTATTTTGTGCTCCTGCACGCTAGGCACATTTTTCCTGCTCGTCCGGCAAACAAATTATCCTTTCGTGACCTTTTGTTGCGAGGCGACCGATTTCAATTCGTTTATCCACACGTTTCCATGCAATTCCTGCACTTATAATTTGTGGTCATCTTCACGCTTCGGCATGGCTTTGATAAAATTAGTTCAGTTCAGTTTCTGTTTGGTTACCCGCTGGACGTCATATGTTGTGTGAAGTGCTGCAGTCTGTTTGGTAGAGCGGCGAGTTAATTGAACCAGCATTTGTTCGGAGCAATTTAAATCCATCATCAACTTATCTACTTTGAATTTTTGAATTAATAAGAGCAGGAAAAAAATTCTCTACTTTACTGGTAATCCAGCACAAAACAGTATCTAAAATTTGGCATGCCTAACAGAATGCCTTCCTCCAATGGCAAGGATTTCTTTAAAACCAAAGCGAAATGAATGATGACTGGGTCATCGGATCTATATTAGTCAATAGACTGCGAATGATTAATATAACATACTCTGTACTTTATATAAGAGTGTTTTTACCATTGCTACAATAGAAGTAAGTCCTATAGTAGATACTCTCAAGTTGATTTCCTGATTAGAGTTTTTGTCACATTCTATATGATCATTTATTGCACAGTTTTGCCTGGTACCATAGTTTTCAATGATATCATCTCCTTTTCAGGGTATATCGAATATGTATTCCAGTGAATGGGAATATTGAGAGAAAATGCTGGACCTATGAACTAGCTAGACAGAATACTGATATCCTCATCAGCGTTGACAGAAATTATATCATAACTGCTAACGTCTGTTATGAATTATTACTAATCTATAGTGACGTTCGAGAGACCAACTGATCGTGATCAAACAAAGGAATATTTTTGATATCAACGTTAATGAATCTACTCAGCCTGCTAAGAGAAGCCATCTCTAAGATTGTGGCTTGTATAATCTAGCACTTATAACTTGCTAATTACGCTGTTATATTGCGGCTTCATTCCAATGACTAGGACCCTTATTATTGTAGATATTATAGAGACAAAGAGAAAAGAGAATTAGGTAAACATTTCATTTGCAGTTGCTCCGCTCTATTGGACAACAGAGTGTAATTTTCAAGTAATCACGTTTTTAACTTTAATACTGAAATGAGTTGGTTAACATGATTAACCTTGGGGAGTTCATGGAATTATTCGGAAAAACACTGTCTAAGAAAATGTTTTCTAGTATAAGCCCCCACCCCCTCTTTTCAACAGATCTACGCTAAATACCATTGATGATATTTTAGCTATGTATTTATCTTTAAATTGTCTTCAAGGACCCTTATACATATATAAGTCTCTACATATGCATCTATATTATTGGGATGTCTTCAATGACAGATCTGATTTCAACTATGTGGTAAAGTCTCGTGCATATGCAGCGGGGGTTGTGGTTGATCCCCATGACAATATGTAGTCAACAGATAATACACTAAAAAAACACTTTTTTGTATATCTCCGCTTGGTACAACCATAGTTACGCCTACTAGGAGCAGAGCATCAAAACATTTTAACAGAATAGATGGGATAAAAATGATCCTCATAATAATAGAAATACATGTAGATATTTGTATATTTAGAGCCATCTATACAATAGAGCTTTGCGAATGATTGGCAAGTTTTGAGTTGATGAATGTTGGACTATTTAACGCTTCTCAGTAACCATTAAGTAGGGTGAGTTTTATAATCTCCTGAGATTTATGAGTTTAGTTTTATACGTAACTTAGATTTTTTTTTTATAATTCTTTCATATATTTTTTGTATTAAATTTAATTTCCATAAAATGAT
This sequence comes from Teleopsis dalmanni, assembly GCF_002237135.1. NCBI lineage: Eukaryota > Metazoa > Arthropoda > Insecta > Diptera > Diopsidae > Teleopsis > Teleopsis dalmanni. Next base: position 123,038,352 of record NC_051847.1, read on the forward strand.
TTTTCTTTAAATTTTCATGACACTTCACATTTCTATATCATCCACAAACCAAGCAAGGATTCAATATAATTTTCTCAACTGAAGTTCTCTTCCGCAATACTTTCAAATGTATCTTATGAATACTTATGGTATATGTATTGAAGCTTATATATATATACTCACATACATAGTATATTTAGTATATTATAAATATAGTAAACATAGGCATACCACATTCATTTTTTGAGGACAGAAATTTACAATGTAAGACGAAGTATCTGATGCATTAAAAGTAATTGCCATTTGAAGTGTTTTGAAAATATTTGGAAAATTAAATTTTCATGACTTTGTAAAATATTTATAACCACACAAGTTTTTGTTATAATGCAGCAAAAATTAGAAAATATTTATGTAATTAATACATTCCGTCTAGATACAAACATGTATCTCAGTTTGGTTTCTTTTTAGATTCAAGGAACTTTATTGAAATTTTACTATCCTTGCGTTATTGACTAGGATTGAGAGGCAAAGGCTGCTGTGGAATTACTGCATTTTCAATTAAAATATTTCAATTAATGAATTCAGTACAAATTTTATTAATTTTAAGCAGATTCAAGAGTTTCAATTTAAATTTGATAGAAGATGAGAAAGCCACAGATACACTGCAGTAACCACGCAGTTGACTTGATAAACTGAATATCTCAACTATTTTTGCCTGCTGCACTTAATTGAATTTGCATCGTTTTACGGAGTGAAAGACTGAAGTACGAAAAAGATTCAAATTCAATTTTCTCGCTTAAGTCTGCCAAAAAATTCTGCTAAAAATTCAAAGTCGGAAGCAAATCTTTACATTGAACTATTTTTTTCCTTTTATATTTAGCTCAAGTGGTCTTCAGTGGAATTAGCGAATAAGAAAAAAGCCCTCGAGCGTACTTGTAAAACGAGCCTGCGTCCCCCATAAGCCACAAACGGAAGTAAGTGAAATTGAATTCGAATCGAGAGACGC
>NC_051847.1:123039436-123048483 GCF_002237135.1 Teleopsis dalmanni
AAAAATATAAAAAAACTAGAATACTTGACAATAAGAAATATTATAAAAACTATTTCACTCTACTGAACGGAAACTAAAAAAACAAACCACTACTACGAGTTAGTAGTAGAAGTATGTATAGAGATTGCACAATAATTGGGATAACATGTCCTGATATATATGCACCATTATTTTTGTTAGAGTTTGTTGTCGAATCCAATAATAGCTTTTGGTTTTAAATACCAGACCTTGTTTAATTAAAAAAAATTGAATAAAGGCATTGGGTTCGTTTCCTGGCAATCGCATGGCAAGAGGAAATAAGATGAGCAGTTTTTCATTCTGTAATGTCTGATCTGATATGAAATATCAGATATCTGAAATATCTAATGTATATACACCGTAACACTAGTTCGTCCTCTATGATAATTTTTGTAGTTCGAATTAAAAAGTCCATTCCCGAGTCAGTTAATTATTTGATTTATATTATTTTTTTTTTCAAAATTAATCCTACACAGTTATATGGTAGGGTTTAATTTGAGAACTCAGAAAAATATTTAATTTTCTTAAGTAAGTTCTTCTCTCTATAATGATTATTGGTGTTTGTGATTTGTTATAATGGTGAAAATTATTAACAGTTTTTAGTATTTTTAAATAGAAAGACCGTAGGTCAGAATTCTTAAGTTGAGCATTATTTACTATGTGAACAATTTAAAAAATGCTGACAGAGATCCTATCGTAAGATTACAAATAGTTTACTAAACAAAGATTTTTTTATGATACTATATTTACGTAATGTCTTTTTATCTTATCTACATATTCTTTGCTATATTGTATAGTTAAAATATATGTAGATCAGTTACATTAATGAATCATAGGTTTAGAATAGTTTAGATCGTTTTAAAGAACCATACTTATATATTCTATATAATATATTTTTAGTAATATGGCTCAAATCATCGATGGAAAAGCGATTGCTGCACAAATTCGTGGTGAGCTGCGGGACGAAGTCAAAGAGTTTACCGCTGCTGGTAATCGAACGCCACATCTTACAGCTATACTAGTTGGTGAGGATCCTGCTAGTCAGACATACATACGCATGAAAATGGACGCTGCTAAAGAAATTGGCATATCAAGTGAAACAAAACGTTTGCCTAAACATACCACAGAAGAAGAACTTCTTAATATAATAGAGCAATTAAATAATGATTCTACAATTGATGGTATTTTAGTGCAATTACCAGTGCCAGAGCATATGAACGAACGTAAAATTTGTAATGCTGTGCACTACGAGAAAGATGTAGACGGCTTTAATGAGCGCAACGTGGGACGTATGTGTCTTGACATGAAGACATTGATGCCAGCTACACCGTATGGTGTTAAAGTCTTATTGGAACGTTTATGTATCGAAACCTTTGGTAAGAATGCTGTAGTTGTTGGACGTTCAAAAAATGTTGGCTTACCGTTAGCGATCTTGTTACATGGGGATGGTCGACATGAATCAAAACCAATGGATGCCAACGTCACAATTTGTCATCGCTTCACACCACCAAAGGAATTAGCCAAGCACTGTCGTAATGCTGATATTATCGTAACAGCTACTGGTGTGCCTGGATTAATAAAAAAGGATATGATAAAACCAGGTGCTTGTGTAATTGATGTGGGTATAACACGTATTACGGATGAAAAAACAGGCAAAACGAAACTTGTCGGTGATGTGGATTTTGATGGTATATACCGATTATATTATATATGTAATATTTGTTTACTAAATTTAAAATTTTTTTCGTAACTACAGAAGTTCGTCAAGTTGCAGGACACATAACGCCAGTGCCTGGTGGTGTAGGACCCATGACTGTTGCTATGCTAATGCGTAATACTATCGAAGCTGCTAAAAATTTGATAAGTAAGAATATCAAATGTAATGGTAATTCACATTAACCTCAAAACATAAATCCAGTATGTGTTTGTCAACTAAATGAATACAAACTATAAGAACATTACTAGTATTTATAGCTCTTTAACTTTTAACTTACTTTGTTATGGTAAACAAGTTTTGCAATAGAAATTAACTCTTTCTATAAAAATATATCTAGTATTTTAAAGCTCTCTTTGAATTTGTAGACGTATATATATAATAATTAAATTCATTTTGATGCCTTAATATTAAGTATTAACTAATGACTATTTTTACAAAATATATATACACATGATATATTATATGACATACAATAATCGAATAGTGAAGATTATACCTCACCTAAATGCATAGCAAAATAAAAATTAATAAAATTAATTTTTTAAAGTAATATATATTTTTTTTTAATTATATATTTGATTTTATTTGATTTATTTTTATTTGAAATTGTGGACGATGCTATAATTTTAGTCATTCTTTTTATTGAATGATTTTGAAACCGAATATTGGATGGTTTTTAATACTCCAATACTTAGGAAACTAATAAATTAATTTATTAATTAAATTGTTTTTTAATTGAGTTTGATGATGGGAACATGCAGAAGAAATTAAACTCGTTTGGATAAAATTTTGCAAAATATTTTAATAATTTCGTTGAACTAAATCTTATAGGAAAATTATGTTGATATATCTTATCTTATGGCCATGCAAGTACTTTCGTATGATTTGGCTATATATCGTGATTATATATGAGACACGGCTTTTATCAAGCTTGTAAGGTTATTAAAAGAAAAGTCAACTGCTAAAGGTAAAACATATACTATGATGATACCTTAAGATAATGACTGTTGGCAGACTTCAACTTTCAGTCTGTACTGGGCTAGTTTTATTATGTTGAGGCAAGTTGAGTCAGTGCACCTGACCACTTTTACTCTCTATTAAGTGCGAGGTTTCTTTAAAACCCTTCTTTTCGCCTGACTGGATGATTATTTATCACTTCATCAGACTAAGCAATAATTGACCTCAGATCTGCATACCTCCCCGAGGAGCCTGTAACCATTCTGAGATTGGATAACGCGATGTTGGTAAGTCTGTCAAATTTCTATCCTTTATGTATTTTTCAATCTTGATGTCCCTGAGGATGTCGTTCATCCTTGTTTTAATACTCTTTTACTTCCAGTTATTTTCTTTTATTTGTCGCATATTTCCCCATCCATCTTACCAACCATTCCACCATACCGCGAGTACCTTCTTTGTTTGAATTGAAATAACAAACCACATTTGTGATTTTTGATATTAATGTATATTGTTTATGCTAATTTGTTATTAAATTTAATAATAACAAATGAACTTAGCGAGCTAGGTTCATTTAAGCAAGAAAGCGAGGGCGTAAATTAGGGAGCTGGGTAAAAAATTTAGTTGATTAAAAAGAATGATATAATTACACTTCACAATTAACGGATAATTACATAATTAATTATCGTTTACTCAACGGTATTACAAAAAAGAGTGGCATGTACTCTTTATGATAATAATAATCTAATTTAATGACTCAAATGCTACATATATAAACATATTATACGACTAATAAATACTATACATCTTATAATACCAGGGATATTAGAGAAACAAACACGCAGTTTTACAACTTTAATACACATTTATTACCTAAAAAAAATAATGAAGTAAAAGCGAACATCCCTAGTACCTAGGCTTGTGTGTATTTTTAGAAAGTTAACTCCCATCAATGAGCAAATATGACCACGAATCATATTAAAAAACAATTTAAAAAAAAACATAATATAAATCCTTACAATTTTCTTAGGCAAAAAATTGCTGACTCACTTAAGATAAGCTGAAGTCTAAAAATACTATAATAACACCTACTTATTTACTTAAGTGGCCATTACAGATGTGAGTCGTCCTTGGTCCCGTCAAGTAGCCTCCGCCAGTCAGCCCAATTAGTTGATTGCTGTCGCCAGTTGGTAGTACCGAGTGCCCCTTGGTCCTTCCATCGAAGATGCGGACGTCCTCTACCTCGTTTTCCACCTGCGGGTACCGAATCAAACACCTTTCTAGCCGGAGCAGAATGGAAGACCATTCGCACGATATGACCAACCAGCTAAGCCGCTGAGTTTTTATACGCTTACTTACTACTTATGGTGGGACGTTGGGACAGCGCACCGTCCAACAAGTGGCCCCACTGAAGTGAAGGATTATCCGAAGTGGACCACGAAACTACTTGGGTCCTTTTTCATCCTTCTATTCTTGAATGTCTTTATTGAGTTAAAGCTGGAGTGGCTTCTGTTCGCATAACTACATCTCTTGTTAACTCATTTAGTTTGAGGTTGCTTGCCAAGGCATCACCAACCCAATGGTGTTGTTCAATGCTGGACATTGGCACAATATATGCACCGCTGTCTCCTTTTCTTCTAAACATAGGGTGCAAGTGTCATCCTCAGCAAGAGTTATCTTTTTGAGGTGATACTTGAAGTTGCCATGTCCAGTAATTAATGAGGTCAGCCAGCTTAGGGTGCTCCGTGGATAGCTAAGCACTTTTATCGCTTTCCTGATCCACTGTTTTGGCAACATGAGTTTGGTCTGTCTACAAGTGCTCAACTCTCTCCATCTATTTAGATGAAGTGAGGTTATCCATTTATAGACATAGACTGTCATCATGTTGTAACCCAATGGTATTCTGGGTTCTGGGCCGCAGAAGTTATGGCTTATCCTTGCTTTGTAAATTCAACAGCCTACTCGTTTTGCTCAATACCGATGTGTACCTTAATCCACATGACCGTTACCTCATTTCCATGAGCTTAGTTACACATTCTTGAACTAAGCTGTTAGCTATGTATGTCTTTTGCATGCTTTTGATAACTGCTTGATTGTTCAGCGCTATCAGAATCTTTTTCTGATACACCTGACAATCCAATAGGTGATCAAAAACATGTAAGACGGTCATAAGTTTCGCCTGATAGACGGAAACATATATTCCTAGATGTAGAGTGCACGTTAGATTTAGCTCCTTCGAGTAAACCCCAGCACCAGCTCTGCCATCCATCAAGTAGCCATCGGTAAAGATGCAGATGTCATTTTTTTCACATTCATTATGTAGAAGTTTTTATGCGCTGAACTATATCAATGTCGCGGTATAGCTCATACAGTTCATCGTTTCATCTAATTCGGCACTCGTCGGCAACGCGTAAGAGACCATAGATCTTCCGAAGAATTTTCTCTCGAATGCTCCTAACGCCTTCTCACCACTGTTGGTAATTGTCCAAGCTTCTGCACCATACAGCAGGATAGGCATGATAAGGGATTTGTAGAGCGCGATTTTTGTTTGTCGAGAGAGGGCTTTATTTCTCAATTGCTTACTTAGCCCGAAGTAACATTTGTTGGCAAGAGTAATTCTTCGTTGAATCTCTAGGCTGACGTCATTTTTGGTGTTTAAGCTGGTTCCTAAATAAACAGTCTTGCACTGCAACACCAAAAAGTTTAATAATATTTATATATTGTTGCTGGTTTTATTTGAAATTTGTTTTGTAATGAAATTTAAATTTATCAACAGTTGTATTCGTGGATGACACTCTAGAATATTTTCCAAGAGATTTTCTTGATTAAAGTCAAATATCTTTATTTTGACTCAAAACTTGAATATTTTTATTTGACAAACGCGACTTATTATTCACAATTAGCAAATCAATTACGAAAATACTTTAATTAAAATAGTTTGCTCTTGTCTATATAAATTCATGCATAATTCAAGCAAACACACCTGACAGCCAACAACTTGCCAATATTGCCTGACTGTGTAAGTGAAGTTTACTTTCATTTGTCGGCTGCTGTCATAGTAAACATAAACAAATTTTAATTTCGATATGAATTCAAAACATTGTCTGTTAAAATTAGTTTTTATAAATATATTTCTCCTGCACAATATTATTGACTCGAATTGTGCAGTCGTTGACGAAATTGATAAAAATTTAGAAATGGATCGCAGAGTTGGTGCCGCTATGGCCAAACTTTATGCCACTGATTTTGAAGTCTTTGGTAAGGTACAAGGTAAGGTGAAGCATACATATTTTGCAAGAAATAATTTTGCTAAAACTATTTTTTATTTGTAGGTGTTTTCTTCAGGAAGGTAAGTTAAAAATGTTAATTAGTAAAAAGTTATATTGTGCAAATATGTACAAATGTTATTCATTGCAAATTTCAATTAAACGTCAAAAATAGTTTTGGTGAGTCGATTCATGCCTTTCAATAAAATTAATAAAAAATTCAAATATACAATATATTAGTAAAAATATGTTATATTACATATAAGAAAAATTTTTTATATTCGAATGCTAAATCATACCGCTTTATTACATAAATATAAAAAAATTTCTTGTGTGTAAAAGACAGGTTAGTTACGCTTACCACCTATAAGTGCATATATTTTACGGTTTTAACCAAAAAGTGATAATTGCAGTTTGACTTTGTGTAAAACGCTTTAATGATCATAAACAGAAGAAGCGTAACAACGCCAAGATATTTTATTATATGACTGTCTACACAACATAGCCCTAAGGGAATTTCTTTTATAATCAAATTTCCTCAATATAATCAAATTCCTTTTGCGATTTCTTTTACATTAATTTAATATTTGAAAAAAAATGTATTCAGTTTGTATACTTTTTTTGTATATATAAAATATAGATATTATACATATATATAAATATATATGTTATAAAATTGTATACCATAACATTGGGTCGTTCGTTTGCTAGAACTATGTTATCTTTCAGTAGAACTTTACATTATGACGTCAATTATCTTTACAATTGTTTATATACTCAGTTTTACAAAATTAATTATTTAACTAAATAGTGTTTCTTATAGTATGTTTCCACCGGCTTCGTTAGACTAGTTAACTTACTTAAATTAAATTAAATTAATTAAATTACTTGAATCTTAAGTTTCAAGGAATTGAATCTTTTTCTCAAGTTAACTAGTCTAATGAAGCCAGTGGAGACGTATTGTTAAGTGAAAAGTGACCCGTCCCCTTACACTCCTAGTAATATTTTTATTTGTAATATAATTGGTTTTGTTTCTATTATGCAATTGTTGCTTGATTTAAATATTTTTGAAAATAGTTTACCACTATGTACACTGCAATAATTCAAAACAGGTCGAATTTGCTCATTGAGAAATCTCTTTCCTTTCTGGTACTAAACTAGATGTAAGAGGTAGGTAAGTGTGAGCGCCGATTTATACTGTTCAATGTAGAGGCACAAACTCATGGTTTTTACACTTTAACGTTTAGTACAAACTTAGCTGATACTAGACTAATATCTTGATTTTGTTAGTAATAATTTTTTAATCCTTAAATCTTTTATTAATATAAAATAAAATTTTGTAAATATGCAAACTATCCATTGATATTTTATATATATTAACTTTTATTATGTATCATTAATTACAGCACACAGAGGCTCAGGCTAAAAAACTTGGTCTACATGGTTGGTGCATGAACACTACTACTGGTACAGTCAAGGGTGAAATTGAAGGACCGTTGGAAAAAATCAATCAAATGTACGTAAAATAAATTATATATTAAAATTAAATATAAGAGAATATGTGCTTTATAATTTAATTTTAACAGGAAAACTTGGTTGCGTGAAACTGGTAGCCCTAAGTCACGTATTGACAAGGCTAACTTCTCCGAAGCCAAGGAAATACCACAGTATTCTCACAAATCATTTGTCATTCGTCGCTGATTGCATCCATTGCATCCCCCTCAAATCATTTGTCATGTCACTGATTGCGCTGCATCAGTTAAAAATTTCTATTTTGTTCCAGAATATTTGAGTTTAATAAAATTGATGTTTAAAGATAATTTTAATTTTATTTTAAATTAAATTTTTTACGAAATATTATTGGCTATTATAAATTAGTATTGAGACTGAATGTATATAATAACAAAAATTTTAAAATATGTACTCATTTTTATATAATTAAGTTTAATTGAATCTTTTATATTTGAATATAATAATTATCAGATATAAAATTAAATTAAATCAATTTGATAGTTATTGAAAGTAAATAATTATGAATATTATATGTATGTTAACATTAATTTTGTATATTATATATTATATTATATTATACATAATGTGTTATCCATTATTTATACATATATGTTTAAAAATTGATTTTAAACCTAAATTCCCATTTAAATCACTAATCATTTATATGTTTATATATATGCACTTATTGTTTTTAATTGCATATAGTGTAGTTTGATTTAATAATATATAGAAACTAAGAATTTATGTAAACCAAACATATTGCGAATTAGTGGATTTTATTGATCGATAGCACATGGAAAATGGTATAGACGCCAGTGCTACTCCTACTTAAATGATTCATATAGTATCTATGACCCCATTGTGATTAATAACTACGGTAATTTATTGTAAAAGCCGATTCATAACATAACTAATATATCGTTGGTTGTTTGTATTAAGCCAACGATAAACTGAATAAATTTGGCTGTTGCAAATACTGCAACAATAATCAATGAATGATTTCAAATTATGATTTGAAATACAATAACTAAAAGTTATTTATTGATTATTTGTAATAATGATTTTAATTAAATTAAGAATATAACTAACTTGAAATATGACAAAGTGGATACGTTATGGACATATGAATCACTGATGTACATTCAATTTAGGCATTGTATCATCGTATGAATGTAAGTATAATTTTATTATTTAAATAAATTGATCATATATATATATTTATTTTTTTATTTTTAGACAGAGGGATAGACAGTATGCATAAAGAGGGTACAGCGAATTGAGATGTCGCAGTGTCGATGTTTTTTTTTTGTTAAAAATGGAACACTAGCATTAAACACATTTTTCCTGAAACTTTTATCTTGATATTACTTAGAAATGTGTTATTATATTATTCTGAAATGTCTTGTATATTTAGAAGTGGCCACTTATTGACTATATAAAACTAGCAAATGGGAGTATATACATATGTATTGATTACTATTAAAATAAATGTGTATAAAATGTATTTAGATTATTACTTTAATTAATAAGAGGTCGGTGGCCGTACCATCCTAGTATGCCTGGTTTTGCTTCCAATCACC
>NC_051847.1:123048583-123059707 GCF_002237135.1 Teleopsis dalmanni
TATAAAAAAAGCTCTGCAAAAATTTTTGTTTTGCCTTGTTTTTGGTTATTCGTTTTTGGATATTTGATATATAAGAGTCCTTAAAACTGGACGAACTCCTTTCAAAATTTAAGAAATTTCGCGTGTCCAAAATGACCGAAAACACTGACATAATTACGAGACTGATTGCTGCTAACACAGTTAGCCTTCAGGCAGAAATTAATACGTTAAAAACTCAATTACTAGCCTTGACGAATACAAACGTAGTTACTGAATACGAAACGCAGACAATTGATGATAACATAAAATGCGATGAATCTTTAGGTATAATCAAATCCTTACCCGAATTTTCTGGTAAAAATAATCGGTATGTAAGTTGGCGCGAGGCCGCCAATAATTCTATTCACCTTTACACTAAAGGAAGTAAGAGATACTTCGCAGCTCTTACGATTCTTCGTAATAAAATTATTCAGGATGCCAATGACGTTTTGACAAGCCATGGCACAGTTCTAAATTTTGACGCTATTATTAGTCGTCTAGATTTCGCTTATGCAGACAAGCGACCATTACATATTCTTGAACAAGAATTGAGTGTACTACGACAAGGAAGTCGTTCAATTATAGATTATTACAATTTAGTGAATCAAAAATTGACACTCTTAATAAACAAAACCATCATGACGCATGGTACAAACAATAATATAACTAAAATTATAAATGATCAAAATCGTCAAAACGCTCTTCGAGTGTTTATCTGAATGCTCCATTATCTAATATCCTGTTCTCACTCTCTCCAGAGGACCTACCTAATGCCTTGGCAAAAGCCCAAGAATTAGATTCAAATAATATGAGAGCAAACTTCGCTCTGCAATTCAGCAGAAATAATGCTCATGATTACCTTAATAATAATAGGAATAATTTACGATTTCCTATCAATAATAATTTTAATAACAATAGATTCTTTAATCAAAAAAGAACATTTAATAAACCTGAACCAATGGAAGTCGATGACTCCAATCAATTTAAGCAAAATGCTTATAATCAAAATAAAAAATATAATCAAAATCAAAGAGGTTTTTCACAAAATAATAATTTTAATAGAAATTATAATAATCGAAATAAAAATGTTCAAGGTGGACAATTTTATAATCCACGAAACAATTTTATAAAAAGAGAAATGGACAGTAAAGTAAACAGTGGACAGCCTCCAGTTAAACATCAGAGGGTTAACAACATAAACGAGCGTGCTTTTTTAGACAAAGCCACGACCTCCCATATGTCTTCGCGACCACAACAAAGTCCAACAGAAGATTAAAAATTCTAATTGATACAGGCGCAACAAGTTGTTATTGTTCGCCAAACATATTTAAAGTTAGAGAAAGATTAGTTATAAAAAAAAGAATTAGGACCATTAATGGCCACACAATAATAACCCATTTTTCTGAATTTATTATATTTAATATAAAAGAAAGATTTTATGAAATAAATGGACTTGATGCAGACTTATTAATAGGTTATAACTTTCTAAAAAAGGCCAATATTACATTAAATTTCGAGAAAGAAATTTTAATATATAAAAATGAGGGATATAAAATAAATCCCTACGAAGAAAATATTAATAACGAGTATATTACCTTGGGAAATAATCCTAAGGCGCCAGCCGAAGAATTTTCCGGCACTATTGAAAAAAATAATAATATTAAAAATAAACATATTACCTTGGGAAACAATCCTAAGGCGCCAGCCGAAGAATTTTCCGGCACTATTGAAAAAAATAATAATATTAAAAATAAACATATTACCTTGGGAAAAAATCCTAAGGCGCCAGCCGAAGAATTTACCGGCAATATTTCTGATAAGAAATATAAATCAATAAATACCCGAAGCGGAGAAATAATAAATCAAATAAAAAGAATACACAATAATATAAATTTAAACATTCCTTTTAGAACGGATGTAAAAGCGGAAATCCGCACAATTGTTGAAACTCCTATATGGAGTAAACAATATCCATATCCACTATCTGTGAATGACTTTATAAATGTTGAAATTAAAAAAATGCTAAAAGACGGTATAATTCGTCAAAGTAAGAGTCCATACAACTCACCTGTTTGGGTTGTACCAAAAAAAGGTATAGAAAGAAATGGAACACCAAAACTAAGAATGGTGATTGACTTCAAGAAATTAAATGAACAAACAATTTCAGATAGGTATCCAATACCTGATACTAATGTTATTCTTTCCAATTTAGGAAAAGCATCATATTTTTCTACAATAGACTTGGAATCGGGATTCCATCAAATTTTAATGAAGGAAGAAGACATTGAGAAAACAGCTTTCTCAATAAATAATGGTAAATACGAATATTTAAGACTACCATTTGGGTTAAAAAATGCTCCTAGCATTTTTCAAAGAGCAATGGATGATATATTACGAGAATATATCGGAAAAATTTGTCATGTCTATATAGACGACATTATAGTATATTCAAGTTCCTTAGAGGATCATGAGATTCATTTACAAAAAATAATAAAAACCCTAAAAGATGCCAATATGAAAATTTCACTTGAAAAATCTAAATTTTATCAACAAGAAGTTGAATTCTTAGGATATATAGTCTCCTATAATATAATTAAAACCGATCCAAAGAAGATCGACACAATAAGTAATTTTCCTATCCCTCAGACATTACGTCAATTAAGAAGTTTTTTAGGAATGACAGGTTATTATAGAAAATTTGTAAAAGACTACGCGTCAATAACTAAACCACTTACTAAATACTTATCTGGTGAAAATGGAAAAGTTTCACAACACATGTCAAAAAAAATAAAAATCAATTTAAATGAAGATGCAATTAATGCAGCAGTGAAATTGAAAAATTTATTATCGAACAAAGTAGAACTGGCACAACCAGATTTCAATAAAAAATTTATTCTCACTACCGATGCTTCTAATATAGCAATCGGCGCAGTATTAAGCCAAGAAGGCAAACCAATCACATTTATCTCTAAAACGTTAAATTCTACAGAGCAAAATTATGCTACCAATGAAAAAGAGCTTTACGCTATAGTATGGTCTTTAAAGACATTAAGAAATTATCTTTACGGAGTTTCCGATTTGGAAATACATACCGATCATCAACCCTTAACTTTTGCGGTATCTACCCGCAACCCCAATGCTAAAATGAAAAGATGGCACTCATTTATTGAGGAATTTGCCCCAAAAATAATTTATAAACCAGGAGCTACCAATGTAGTAGCTGATGCCCTTTCAAGGCAATACTTAAATCACATTTCGGAAGAATCTTCCTCTATAAATACTCAGCACTCAGCTGAAAGTAGTGATAACAACATCATTCAAGAAACAATGAAACCCCTTAATCAATTTAAGCAACAAATTCTATTGAGCAAAGCCTCATTTACTATCCATGAATCAAAAACGACATTTGGAAAAATTAGACATATTATTGAGTATGATACTCCTGAAAATTTGCTTACTATATTAAAAGATTATTTACAACAAAAAATAACAACAGCAATTCATTGTACCATAGAGGATCTTTATGAAATTAAAAATATTTTACTAAACAATTTCAATATTAAATTCGTATATACAAAACTATTTCCAATTGATATAGTCAATCTTGATGATCAGGCAGCCATAGTAGAACAAACTCATATTCGCGCACACCGCAATTATAAGGAAAATGTGAAACAAATTCAAGGCAATTATTATTGGCCTAAAATGAAGGATCATTTCAAACAATTTGTTAGAAATTGTGAAATTTGTAATAAAAACAAATACGACAGGCATCCGCAAAAAGCACAAATTGGCGAGGCTCCAATTCCTAAGAAAGAGGGGGAGCAGATTCATATAGACATTTTCTTCGCCCAAAAATTAAAGTTTCTCACATGCGTTGACGCATACTCAAAATATTTAGTAGTTAAATTAATTGACGACAAAAGTAAACTTGATGAAAAAGTATTAGAAATTTTGCAAAACTTTCCTGATATTAAGAAAATAACTTTAGATAATGAGCCAGGTTTTACAACAGCTCAATTTAAATCTTTAATGCAAAGATTAAACATTCAGGTATATTATTGCGACCCAAGGCATAGCACTACTAATGGTCAGATTGAAAGGGTTCATTCTACAATAATAGAAATTACAAGATGCATTAAGCAAGAATATAATTTAATAAGTGACGTTGAATCTATCTTCAGAGCTGTTCAACAGTACAACAAAACAATACATTCTGTCACAAATAAAAAACCAATTGATATATTTTTCAATAAAATAAATCATGATAATAATGAAATAAATTTAAAAATTGCTCAAAGTAAAATGATTAAAAGGAACGAAATTAATAAACCCCTAAAAACATATAAACAAAATGATATAATATATGAGAAAATAATTGGTGAAAGAAATAAGCTTCAACCAAAATTTAGAAAACAAAAAGTTAAAGAGGACTTAGGAAACAGGATAAGAATTTTTAAGAATAATAGAATAATTCATAAAGATAATATTAAAACGTAACATACTTTTCAGACAATGGAAATTTTTATCTTAATAACATTATTAACCAAATTGGTTACAACGGATATCATAGACTACACGCGTGAAGACTATGTATTAATCGAAAACGATAAAGCAGCAATCTATGATGACTTTGGTGAAATTTATCATATAACTAACTTAACATATTATGATCAAATAATACAACAATTTCAACACGCATTAGATACAGAAATGAACTTCGTTAACAGTGATAATAAAATTAACTATGTCGACATTGACACAGATATTCATATAATCAGAATACTTTTTACACAATTACAAAAAATAAAAGTTCACAGAAATAAACGTGGTATTAATGAAATAGGAACCTTATGGAAGTGGATAGCAGGTTCACCTGACCACGACGACTTTGTTAAAATAACAAACAAAATAGAAGAACTAGTACAGAACAATAATCAACAATTTGTTACAAACTCGAAAATTTTTAAAGCAATAACCGAACTGAATACAATTATAAAGAACTTGAATAGTAACACTCAATTTTTTAGAATGACAAAACAACAAAATAAATTAATAATGAACGAATTACAAAATACGTTACAAACTGTAACCTTAGCAAAAATGGGTATTCTCAACACAGCAATTCTGAACTTAAAAGAAATTCAGGATATTACGAAACATGAACATGATACTGTTACTATAACTGACTTAATGGATACCTCACAATTTAAAATTTTACAAAGCAATGATCTAATTGTAGTTTATATCAAATATCCGATTATTAAACAAAATTGTAAGAAATATGAAGCCAGAGCCATAAGTAAAGAAGATGGCAAATTATTAATAGATAAAGAAATTGCAAAATGCAATGATAAATATTTAAATATAAAAAATTGTAAAATAGAAATAAGTAACACATTTTGTCAATCTATTAATGAAAAATCCTGTTTCACGAATTTATTAAATAATGAAAAATCTAAATGTAAAAAAATAAGAGAAAGAAATAAAGAATTGGAAATTATTAAAGACGGAGCTATATTGATCTCCGGAAAGAATGTTGTAAATAATAAAAACCTAAACGGTACATATTTAATAACCTTTGTTAATCATACTATCATTAATAATCAAACTTATATTAATCAAGAATCCATAATATGGAATTATGTAAAAAATATTAAACCAGCAAATTATGAAATATCGGAATATATAGAATCCGAAAATAAAGATTTGAAATTTGAAAATATTAAATTGCTAGATTTGTATAAAAATAAAATAGAAAGACATCCAACAATGTCAATTATTATTGGATTAGTCATAAGCACATTAATTATATTCATATTATTCAAAATTATTACGAAAATTAAAAAGTGTAAAAGAAAAATTAATAATGATAAGAATGAAGAACTATTCATAGAACTGAACTCTAGAATACAGACATTGACTGAAGCGGGACGCTTCAATCAAGAAAGAGGGGAGTTAAAACCCTAAATTAATATAACGGCACTGAGCCACTGTTTGATACTTTTGTATCTTCAGAATGCGTACTTAGATATTACGCATTAAAATATGTTTATATAAACAATCTGAATCTGGGTCAATGCCCACATTTCATTTGACACCAATGCTGCAAAGGAAAACAAAATTGTTTTCTTTAAAACTGTAACACTTTTGAGATATTTGATTGATGGATATAAACATCATCTTCCGGCTACTGACGCCGAAGCTAAAGACGCTGACGAGGTGCTTTAGCAAATAGAAGCTCCAATTCTATTGGTTGGAGGAAAAGACGCTTCTAGAAAATTCTCAGGAATTTTAGAAGCTGTGTTCTAATTGGATAAAACCCAATTTGGTAATCAAAACAATAACTTCAGTTATTGAAGAATAAAACCTCAAGAGTCAGTCTAGTTCAAGCATTCGAGAATTCACCATTTAAACCTTACCTATTCGGAAAAATATAACTTGTAATATATATATATATCATTAATATAATAAATAAAAATATTTTTTTTAAAAATTAAAACTCGTGACGAATAAATTTAATTTACATATGCTCTGATATTAAAGTTTTTTCTATATGATTTTGCCTAACCAAAATACATGTTCGCTATTGGCTTCATTGTTGACTTCACTAACAAAATAGCATTGATCATACATAAAATAATAAGTTCGATTGTTTATACGTTTGAACAAACATGTTTACCCCATTGCGTCTACCTTTTCAGAATTCATGATTATTTTAACAGAGGCAAATTACCTACATGTCTTTATATGGCTATGTTTTTAGTTTTAAGAAATATGTAAAATTTTTCGCGAGGCTGTCGGGTGCCGGCAGTCGCCGTCGCCGTCGCTTAGCACCGCCACTAAATGAAGTCTTCCCATTTTTGAAGTCTTCGTAGTAGTTTATGATATTTTGCCATGAGAATAGATTTTTTAAATTGTCAATAAAAGAAATAAAACTGTAGTATGAAAATTATTGAGATCAAGTTAAAGGTTGAATAAATCTGCATAAAAAAGGAAATTTCATTTAATTATAAGAAATAGCGATATGTTATTTATTTAAATAAATGGTTTGTACATATGTAAGATGCAATTTCTTTAATTGAATTTCACTTTTAAAAACAAAAAGCATTGATCTAATAAAGTTTTTTTATTTTATTGAATATTGAGATTTTGCTACTGTTGGATTTACCTTAAGAACTGATGGAGGCTAACTCATAATTAAAGAAATCATTAAGAAATATAGGAAAATTCAGTTGTCTGTTGTTTATTTAATATGCGTATACATCAGGCTGTATAACCCTGCAAAGCATTGTCATACTATAGTTTTAGTTTCGTAATTTTTATTTTTATTTCTAGAAAATTTATCTTTGGAGACAATTGATTTCTTTGGCGTAGCCGTTTTATTTGAAGTAGTTTCGAATCGTTTACGGGAACCTATATTCCCAAATATTATAGATGTTTCCGCATCTGCCGGTCTGTCTTTCTGTTTGCATATGATTTTGTGAATGAATTTGCTCATTGTTTTCTTATTATTCTCGAGTTAAACTATAATATCTTCTTCAATATTTGAATTATATTTATAATACTAGCTAGCAACATATGAGTTCATTTACAAAGTGAAACTCAAATTTTAAGTTCTATAGAACAAATAAGTTGCATGCAAACAATTTTTAGTTTTTTTTGTGTTGCAAACAAACAACAAATCACAATATATTCAGGATGATATAAATGCAAAGATGCAATGATGCAAGAGCTACAACTATTTCATTTTGAGAATATTTATAATCTTATAACCAAGTAATAAGGAACATTTTTCTTGTTCTGTCAGGCGCATGAAGGAAAAAAATCACCTCTTTAATTCGATATTTCGCTTTTAATTGTAAGCTAATTTTTGTCATGCAAGAGTTCTTTTTTTCGTTAGCAAATGCCTTCAAGTCCTGACTCTAAAATTTGTCTCTCATTAAATTACGATCAAAAAGGTCAGAATCTTTTGATACATCCATGCCAATTTAAGAAACAAATCCATCGTTTTTCACCTATCAAATTCAATTTTTTTTACTGCAACGTAATTCCGAAATGTTTTTAATTTGGCAAAGCATAAAGGGGACTGAAATATTAGTAAGAAAACGCCGAAAACACTTCTTATTTGGTTCATTTTCCAAAGATTACCTGTAAGCTATCAGAACTTTTTTGATAAGCAATGATGAAAAGTTTATTTTTCAGCAGTATACGGTCCCCCACAATTTAATATAAAATTTTATTAATTTAACAAAATTTTTACAATCCTCAAAAACAAGTATTTTGCATTTGCAGATTATAACACAAAGCATACAGATCTCGGTTTTATTACCCAAAAAGCAAATAGCTAAACAGCTTTTTATAAAGTTTTATATTCATTAAAACTTATAACCTGGATATAATGTGACCTGCTCAGCATATGTATTGGCTTACCAATCGTAACAAACTAACTAATCTTATTGATTTCATTGTTTTCAAAGACACAAAAAAGGAACTTTATCTCGGCATATACATATAAGCTGCGACCTATCTTCTTTCCACTTACTTATCATCTTTTGTGTGCTTGAGAAACCTCAGTAAACCTTCTTAATTATCTGCCTAAAGTACAAAAAAAAAATTCATACTAAAATTCATATTCATACTAACTATAAAATATGAGAACAAATAGATGAGTCAGTTAATGTTATGAACTCGATATAAATTTCAGCAGCAACAAAATCAGTAACCAAAACTGAAATTTGCCTGCAAAAAGTGTCACTCATACAAATATTAAATATATTATTGAATATTTGGTAGTGAACCCACGATTAAACGCAATTAAAATTTCAGTACATGTGAACAACGTAAAAAAGTTAAACGGCGAGAATTTCGCAACGTGGTCGGTTCAAATTGAACTTATTGGTGACGCTAGAATATTGATATGTAATAAGATATATTACATACCTATATATGTAAGTTAAGTCATAATTTCATAATTACAACTAATTCTAATTATTAACGCTTAACAAACAAAAGCTTCTGTTAGACAATACTTTGTCTCAAGAATGTTTTTCACAAAATGTGCTAAAAATGCAATTTCAAATTTCTTTGTTTTTCTTTGAATAACGATTTTATTAATTTCAATTCTAAAGTTATTTTTTAATTTAATTCTAAAACTGAACAGACATTTAGAAAATAAAGTGTTAAAAACTCAAATTAAATTTGTTTTATTTTTATTTGGTTTAAATACCAATTAAAAATATAATTTGTATATATGTATATGCACATACCTATATAACTCTTTTAATAAGTGTAAACGTGTCGAAATTAGTGCATATAAAAAACTGTAATTCAGTTAAAAACTTTGGGACATTTTAAATGGATCTCGCAAGTCTATAGGTGCTAAGCAAGACATTGGGATCACTGTAGCAATCTGTTAAACATTATGTTTTGCAAATAGCAAATCTTGCATATGTGCACATAATGCAAGCAAATTACATTTTGTATAAAAAAAAATACTTAATATGAAATTGAAAATAAAAATGAATAATTAATTTAAACAACAATAATAATGCGAGAAATATTAAAATGATCTTTAACAACAAAATTAATAATAGTTTAAAATATTTATGCAACTAATAAGTTAAAAAATTTTAATAATTTTCATGTACTCCTATATTTCTAAAATATTTATTTTCCATAATTTTATATACATTAAGACCGAAAAGTTTTCGGAAATTCTCATTTAAAATTCGCGCGCTGTATATTTTTCGATATTTTAAGTTTATGTAGTTTGGCAGCACTGTCCTTAATTACTATGCCAAAAATGAGCGCGATCTGTCAGACAGTTCGTTTACGGCAGCTGTTGAAACCAGTTCACCTCAGTAGGGCGTTGCGAAAAAAACAATGGAAAAAAATATTGAACAAAGAGTTTGCATCAAATTTTGTGTTTCGAACGAAATTTCGTGTGCAGAATCGTTGCGAATGCTACAAAAGGCTTATGGGGAATCAGTTTTATCGAAAACTCAAGTTTATGAGTGGTACAAAGCCTTCCAGGACGGTCGTACGACCGTCGAAGACATTTCGCAACGCACTACTGAGGTGAACTGGTTTCAACAGCTGCCGTAAACGAACTGTCTGACAGATCGAGCTCATTTTTGGCATAGTAATTAAGGACAGTGCTGCCAAACTACATAAACTTAAAATATCGAAAAATATACAGCGCGCGAATTTTAAATGAGAATTTCCGAAAACTTTTCAGTCTTAATGTATGTATATATATTTACATATCTAATTTTCACATTGTTCAAATTTGTGAAACCTTTTAATTTTGTTTGCATTTTTATAAAGAAACATTTAACATATGGTTGGAACATTTGTTGAAATTTTCAATGAAGATTCATAATAGTTCGCTTATTGTGTTGGTAACACTTTTTTCTTTAGTGATCAAAGTGTTTAGCCATTTCACAACTAGGTGCTTCGTTGTTTTTGGCACACTTTCGAGATGCGGAAAGCACCTTCCATAAAAGAGTTCATTTCGAAAATTCTAGATAAAGAGAGAAGTCAGAGTGAAGAAACTAATATCGAAAAAGAAAGTGTTTTAGTGATCACTGGGTCTTATGCATAAAAATGAGTTCTTACTCCGAGCAAAGCATAGTGAGCTTTATCTCCACTTCCAGAGTTTCACCAAAACCTCAATCTCAAGTTGATTTTGGTATGCATAAAAATGAGATTAAGAAGCTTGAACTCAACTCAATATATACGAGCAAATGCTCAAAGCTTTCATATGCATTTGTTATTGTAATTTCATGGTAAGAAGTTTCTTCTTGTTATTGCAAGTGCGTTCATTAATTTTCAGTTAAAATTCGAATTTGAATTCAAATGTTTTATTTTATGCAAAAAATTGAATTAAGTATTAAAAATGTGTGAAATAAAAAGTGATGCTTTTTTGAAATTCATAATTATTCGGTTTTATTTCAAAAATCGCAACTGCCAATAGTTAAAGTTAAAAAAATTGAAGCTATTAATAATTTAAAAAAACAGTATAAAGAACTTAGTGGCATTGAAATTGAAAGCAAGCAATTGCTTAAAAAAGTAGCAAATATCAAAAGTAGGATAAAAGCCAAA
>NC_051847.1:123059727-123062893 GCF_002237135.1 Teleopsis dalmanni
TAAATTTTTAGTTGATAACAAAATTTAATGCATTAAACATAATATTTTTTGTTCTTCAAAAATAATTTTAAATTAATTTGTACAAAATTAAAGGTGTGAAAAATATAGTTTTGGCTACCGAATCAATTTTTAATGTTTCTCGCTCGATGAGATATATTTCTCAAGATATTTGTTGAAAAGCTGAAATGTCAACAAATATTTCGAAATAAATATTTTATTAATGTAAATAAATAAATTGCGTTGTAAAAATTCATTTTTTCATATATGAAATGGCGAGTCATTTTAAAAATATGACAAAAATTTACAATTAATGTTTTGCGCACAGCACTTTCACTTTCACTTACGAGCGAGTATCCTTCAAACCGACGAGTAGTAGAAATTTGTTGTTTAAATAAATAAATAAATTAATATATAAAAAAAATATATATAATTATTTTTAATAACCGGATTCTGCTTAAAGTATTTCACAAATACTTCTGACTTATTATTGTTGCTTGAGTAATATTTAGCATTTATTTATGAAAATTATTATATTATATAAAATATTTATTGTCCCAATATTACTAATGTGTCATAAGATATTTCATATTTTATTTTTCAAAAAATAGCAAAAAAAAAAAATGGAAAATTTCATTAACAAAAACAATAATAAAAGAAGGAATTTTCTTCTGGTACTCGGTGTGGTCTAGTGAAAGTGACGAGCGATGATTAAGTTTGGCGATTTGCCAGAAGAAATTCGCGATTATTTTGTGAAATGTTGACAGTATTATTTTTCGCTTAATGATAATGATTATAAATTAATACTCTAAGTGTTATTTACTATAGGAATAGAATATATTAATAAGACATCGAAAGTATAAATAAATTGTCAATGAATTGGCAGTGATAATTAATAATGCAATAGAATAATTTTACGTTTCATTCCGGTAAATAATTTATCAAAATCTTATTTAATTTTTTTTTATTTTGGATTTATTTAATTTCATATAATTTGATTTAATTAATTTAATTTGATGTAATTTCATTTGATTTCCAATAATTTAATTTAACTAAATTTGACTTAATTCGATATAATTTAATTTAATTCATTTTATTTTAATTTAATTTAATTTAACTTAACTCAATTTAATTTAGTTTGATTTAGTTTGATTTAATTTAATTCAATTTAATTCAGTTTAATTTAATTTAATATAATTCTATTTGATTTCATATAATTTAATTTAATTTAATTTAATTTAATTTAACTTAATTCAATTTATTTTAATTTGATTTAATTTAATTTAATTCAGTTTAATTTAATTTAATATAAATCTATTTGATTTCATATAATTTAATTTGACTTAACTTAATTCAATTTATTTTAATTTGATTTAATTTAATTTAATTCAATTTAATTTAAATTAAAATAATTTTATTAGATTTTTTATAATTTAATTTAATTCAACTTAATTCAATTTATTTTAATTTGATTTAATTTAATTTAATTCAATTTAATTTAATTTAATATATTAAATTTGATTTAATTTAATTTTATTTAATATTATTTTATTTGGCTTAATAAAATTTAATTTAACTTAATTCAATTTATTTTAATTTAATTTAATTTGTCTTAATTTAATTTATATTAATTTTATTTAATTTAATTTACCTGAATTTAACTTTATTTTATTTAATTTAATTATCACTAAAATATTTAATATAAATTCTATTAATTTAGTATAAATAATTAAATTAATAAAAATCACTAAAATTTTAACGCATATCACTAATTAAAATATTTTTGTTTTCTAAATTTTAATTGTAAATTTTATATAAAATTAACAATTAGTAAAACCACTCATTAGAGATTTTTGAATTAATTTAAATGTAAGCAAAAACAGA
This sequence comes from Teleopsis dalmanni, assembly GCF_002237135.1. Taxonomy (NCBI): domain Eukaryota; kingdom Metazoa; phylum Arthropoda; class Insecta; order Diptera; family Diopsidae; genus Teleopsis; species Teleopsis dalmanni. The sequence continues at coordinate 123,061,609 of NC_051847.1, forward strand.
AAATCTCATTAATTAAATTTTATTTTGTTGCGGCCAAAATATTTATTTAACATATAAATATTTTTATTTCTAAAAATAGGTTTATGGGTTCAATTGCTTGAAAAGCTGTCGAAATTATATAAAATTTAGTATATTTTAAAATTCTGTGTATTTATAAAAATAAAGTGAAAGGATTTCGGAACGCCTACTTTTTCATTTTGAAAAATATTATCTTATATGATTCTTTAGTAGCATTGATATCATATCACAAGTATAGTCAAATGAATTTCAATCTATACCTTAAACTATATTCATTTTACCCTATTGATTATTTATTTTGTATAATTTCATCTTCTATGATCTTTTAGTAGTAGTTATTTAAAAATAATTAGACTATTTAAATGAACATCTAGAATTCGTATATCCGTATATTCTAATAGATATGTATTCAGGTCAGTCAGATGATATTACTAATTACTTATGGTGTTCTAATACAAATTTTTTATTGTTAGAATCTGTATTAAAAGTGTAGTCAGACTGTCTACGATACTCTAAACATAAACATATAAGGGAATATCGTATCTTACTTAGGATATTATACATCTGATCAAAAATTGCATTAGTATCGGCTCGGTTTTTAATATCTACTTTACGTTTAGATTATGTCTGATCAGAATCGGATTTTCAATACGATTGATGAGCAAATGGTTATAGAAAGGTAAAGATATAGTATATAAAATATTGCAGAATTGAAGTAAGCACTGAAATCAGATATGTTGATATATAAAACAAATTCAAAATGCAAACAAGTAATATAAGAAATTATCATTGTTAAGACTATTCCTTCAGGTACTCTTAATTATGCGTTTTTTTCATTAAGTGGAAAACAACATTCCCAATGATTTTCTAATTATGCTACTGATATCATTAACTTCAAAGATAATCCTTATGTTTTGGTTCCAATTAAGGAAGTGGGACCATAAGCACCTCGATATGTTAATTAAAGTTTTCAGCAAAAGTTAAAAAAAAATAAAAAAATATAAGATGATTAATAATATAGCTTAATATACATAGCCAAAGGTTTAGGAATCATGTATCAATAGGCTTTCAAAAACTAGTAATTAAAACAGTCTCTATTATTTTTTTAATCATTTTAATTTTTCATAACCTTTTCCGTTTACTTCATCATAAATAGTAGTTCAGATGAACTAATTTCAGACGCATATTACGCAGTGCTTGGACTTCGTTTAGAGATGTATCCATATATATTTATATATTTGGTATGGAGTCACACCATATATATTTA
>NC_051847.1:123062993-123116924 GCF_002237135.1 Teleopsis dalmanni
GCTACCTCATTACTGGGACCAGGTTTGCCTCCGTGTGAAGTCTCTACTTCCTTCATCCTGCTGAAAATCGACAAAGCAGTTGCAGACATTGTTGCTTTGTTATCAACTTTTTTGCCGTGTAATGCAATCCGCTTTGTCGGTTTGGAGCTCGATATTGGTGTAGAGCTGTCCGTTTAAGTGTTGCCTGTCCTTCGTTGGACGCGGTGGCCGGTTTTACTGCCAAGGACCTTGCTGTTTCCAGCGGGATGTCTTTGGCAAGTAGAGCCTTCAACCTTTTGCGTCCAGCGCCGGATAGCTTTACTCTTGTTTGAGTCTTTTTGGTTGGACCAGGCTCAAGAAGATCTCTTCCCTGTTCCGAGGAAATTGACATTCCAGCCGGCTTCTGCCTAAGTGGAATGTCCATTTCATCCGGCTTGTCGGGTAAAGGATCAGGTGCCCCCTCCAACAAGTCGTGGTCCATTTGTTCACTGACGATGGTACCATGTGCCCCCTCGGCCAGTGATGAGTTTTGGCTTTGTAAAGCCATATTTTGCACATTTAAAGGTGTGCAGTCCATAGAGTTTAGTGTATTTAAATCCATGAAAAAAGTAAGTTTTAATAAACCGTGCTGGTTGGTCACCCATGAGCGCCCCATGGGAAGGACAAATTGAAACCGTAGGTTTGCCAGACCTAGTACGGAGTTCGCTATTAAGCTTGACTCTACCCCGTCAAGCAAGTTCACCAGCATAGCTGTTCCACTGTGAGTTTAGGGAGTTTGTTTGGGGCAGTAGGTTTGTTCATACTCCAGGCTATCAAGACCTAGTCTTGGTAACCTGGAATATGAACAGACCCTGCCCTAGGGAGTTTTCCTTCTCCCCCGCCCGACTATCGGCGACCCACAAACAGCAGAGACATGACCGTACTAAAGGCGAGTCATTGGTCTGATAGATAGCCGCACTTTCCTAAAAGGACTGACCAATTAGCAAGTGTCTATTAAATTCCACTAGCTAGCCTCAACGACTGATCAGGAATCGTAGATACCTACTTTCAACCTGTGCGTTGGCGGCAGTTCTTAGTTTGTGTGCTGAATCATGCCACATGAAAGGTCATCATGTCATGACTTTCACATGACATGCTTCAGTCCACAATAAGCCCCTACACCACGACAAGGTGACTACCTAGCAAGGGTTGCACAAGGATGACACGCAAAATCGTGAAGCGTTCCACATTTAAAAAAAAAACAAACTCTGGCTTCACTTCAGTTGTCGAATAAATCTTTCGCCTATTATAGTTATAGTCTTCTTTGGTTTTAAAGAAGATTGGTAACGTTTGTCCTCCTAATTGGATCGTGTTGTCCTGATAATTTATGCATGCCTTTAATGGTCTAAGTAGGACATTGCCAATTAAGCCGTCATAATAGTCATGGAAATGTATGATATAGAATTCTATGACGTCTAAGGTTTCTCCGAGTTCTTTGAAACAATGTATTCTAGCTTTTTTATCTGTGTAGATCTTATGTCGGAGGGTTTTTATAGAAAGAGGGATAGTTTGGTGAATCCATTTGGGTTGACAAATACCCGGGTTTAATATTAAGCTGGTTGCACCAGTATCTATGATTAGTTTTATATGTCTTAATTTTGTAATGAACCTAATTTTTCCTAGCCGGGGTAGTTCTCAGCCTAGTCCAAGGTCTTACAAGAAAATTTCTATTCGCGGGGACCCAGCGTTCAACTAATGTCGTTTCTACCGTCGAAGTAAGATGCCGTACAACAAATGAATTATTTTATAATTCAAGTTTTTTTTCCTTTATTGAACAATTTGTAATATATGTATAACAATAAATGTATTTTAAATATAAAAAAACAATTTATCAAATAATATCTTTACAATTACTCGTAGATAATAATAAGCAAATAATATTTAACTGATTTCAATTTTATTGAACAATTTGTAATATATGTATAACCATAAATGTATTTTAAATAAAAAAAACAATTTATCAAATAATATCTTTACAATTACTCGTAGATAATAATAAGCAAATACTATTTAACTGATTTCAACTTTTAAAAAAAAATAATATTAATTAATCATATTTTAAGTTTAACGTTTCATAAATGCATTTTGTGTTCACTTAAATACAACAAAATTTATAAAAAAAAACTCATAAAATGTTTTTAAATAAAAATATAAGGGAAGAAGAATTTCTATTAAGCGTAGTCGTGTGAAGATTACTTTGGTATTTCACTTAGAATTTTATGTAATATTTTTACATTCCTTAAATGTGGATTAAGTAATTAAATTTTTAATGTTACACTTTATAATTAATTAAGATTATGTTTACATATAACAGAATACATTTTTTTTTCACAAATATCTTGTTTTCAGTTGTTTAATTTCGATTTTTACAAAGATACATTTTTTTTTCCATAGATTCTATTTCATAAGAACTAATAATTCATGAGCTTGTTGTGTTTAGAAAGTTTATGCTCCTATGCGCTTAACTTGAAGCCTTTACGATTGTGATTGCCTTGTTGTTACTTTTCTCATTTCCATTTAAATGAGTAAAATTTGTAGATATTCAATTATACAATTAGGAATTTGTTAATTTTTAAGCAATTCGTCCGATTTAAATAAAATAGCTTATAAATTCACGCTTATACATTGAAGTTACTTACGCGAAAATCTGCACTGTATTTTATACATATATAAGTCTTACCCTCTCTGGTACATCAGGGCTGCTTACAACGTCCAGCGATGATTATCAGGAAACACCAATCAATTTAAATTTTGCCACGTATCGGAGACAAAGAGACACCCAAGCCGCGCCACGTCTTTTGCTTGTGGTGTCAACACGTTTATACGTTCGAACGAGCACGAGTACAAAATCTTTCAATTGACCACTGTTAAAGCCGTCAATTATTTCTTTTATACTGTGGCTATTAACACTATTATCCCGTTTCGCGCCGTCTCGACAAACTATTTCAAATTTTTTTTTGTTTCTTTATATATTATAAAAAGAAAATTACACAATTTTAAGAATTTTATTTCCACTGGTTAAATTAATATTAAAGTAGTTTTAATTATTATATAAAAAATGCAAAGAAATCTTTTTTATTTATTTAAAAAAAAAAAACTAAGTAATTAACACCACCGGTACGATGCGTTGCGTTCAACATAACCACGAGCCAAGAGACAGAAACTCCTCCGCTTGCGCCTTTTATTCTCCTTTTTTCTAACTGCGTCGAGCGGACTTTTTTGCTAGCCGTTGTTCGGTCAATGCCCTCAACATTTCCCCTCATCAGGTATTCTGTTGGTTTCTTTTCAGGCTTCTGAAAGCTTTAAACTATACTCGCAGCTTTTTCCCTATTATCCGCTGCAATTTTTGGCGATCAACCGAAATGCACAAAACAAATTAAAAAATGACATTTCTCATTTTTTTCTATTTTTGTTTTGATCATGCTGTGTTTTTTTTTGCCTTTTAATACAATGTGTTTCATGCGGTTCGCGAAAAGTAATCTAAATTTATTTTAATTAATATTATTCGAATTATATTAATTAAAATAAATATTCACAAGGGTATTTCAAGGTATGTATAGCATTCTTTTGATATGTTAGCTTACACAACATCAAATTTTATTTCATTATAGGTAACTTTGACGTCATCATTTTTAAATACGTGTGAAGTGCGAATTGTGGCAAGACTAAAATTTATTCAAAAAATTTAGTCGTCACAATTTAGTTTCTATTTTTATATAGGGTAGTCCTCCGAGGCAGAGGGATGAAAATTTTCGGAAGGAGGTTGACTGTAAGTTGCCCCGTAATTATTATGATCATATTGGTTATAAACTTCGTTCTGGGCTGCGAAATTTCGCAGTGGATTAAAATTTGAAGTATTGATTCCAACGTTTGAAAAATTAACATTAACATCCATCGGTTCAAGTAGTGGAAAACGGTTGAAAGTTCTATTCTGGGATGTAAAATTTTGTCTATTGTGATTGAAATTTTAGTTATTCTGAGGATTAGTATTCTGGTTAAAATTCTGTTGTTAGGAATTTTGACTGTGGCTATTATGGTTTGGATTATTGTGTGACTTGAAGTTCTGGTTAAGATTTTGTTGGTCAAAATGTCGTTGTTGGAAGTTTTGCCTGTGGCGGTTGGAACTTGGATTATTTTATGAGTTAAAATTTTGATTAAAATTGTGTGGTTTGATATTTTGTTGGTGTTGATTTTGTGGCTGATTGTCTATTCGAAGGTGGGCGTATCCAGCTTCAAAGTTGTTTTAAATGTAGTTGCCTTGAGTGAGTCAAAAAGTTCATCGCAACTTAATCGGTCACCGAAATTGTTTTGTAAGACTGCTTTTATATCATTCCAGGAAGTTACCTGGCAATTAATTTCAATAACTTCCCTGGCTTTACCCTTGAGTTTACTTTTGATTAAGTCTGAGAATAGTCCTTGTGATAGTTCGTCGTGATAGTAGTCTGTAATATAGGATGTATCCTGTCTATTAAATTTAAAAATGTTTGCAGGTCCCCGTTGTCACCATTGAATTTAGGAAGGTTTCCTAAATATTTAATAGGTTCAAATTGTATTTGGGCCATTTAGTCCTAAATTCTAGTTCTGTTTTTATTTCCTATTTGAAGTTGTTTTTTTTTTCTTTTTTATTAACGAAATTCGTTAGTTCTCTCCAATTTTCTGACTCTTTGTATGGTATATACTTAATCTATATTTAATTTATATATCTATATAATCTATATTTATTGCTACCTTATATGGTGTTATGTTCTTTTGGGTGGTATTCTTCTTCTGGTAAGTTGCCGTTGGAGTTCTTTTGAATGTCCTGTTATGTAGTGATGACTTTTTCCTGTTGGTCAAAGTCTTCTAAAGGGTTTAAGTGTTTGATGATTAGAACAATCTTTTGTCCACGGAATATTATATATGTTGTTTCTTCACTGTTGTGGCAATCTTCTACCAAAAAGTAAAAGTTTTTGATTGTTTGAGCATAAAACGCAGGATTTTAAAAATTTCTTTTCATAATTTGAAGGAATGTGTTTATATTTTACAGATTCAATTTTCACTTTTAATGAGTTTTCGAAAGTTATTGATTTTATTTAGTTTTTCAATGTTTTGAAAGGATACATTTATTTTTTATACCAATTTTTATTTTTTTTTGATTTAATGAAGAGATTTATTTTTTGTTGATTAGTAAACAGTTATTAAATTTATTTATAATTTATTTTCACGTTACAGTTTTGACGGTCAAGAAAGTATATTCTTAGTCCTTCGATCTTTCGAAAGGATGTATATTTTGTTAGATACCGCGTTAATTTATTAAAATAAAAAGCTCTTTCCTTTTAATCTTTTAAAAGAATATCACTCGCTGTATCCTACCGGCTGCGCCACTTTTGTTTCGATTTTTACGAAAAGAATAAAAAGAAAGTATTTTCTTTTTTTTATTAATCTTTATTTAATTTTTGTATTTTTATTACACTTTTAACTTATTTTCTACCTTTCACGATTAACACTCAGAGACAGACTGCTCGCTTGCTGGCTTGCACCCGCCACTTATGTTAATCATTTTGTCTATATTGCATATTTGGTTAGTTGCTTGTAATTTTATTATTTGCAAAATAATTCCAAAGAATTGTTTTGCAATTTTGGTAAATTAATTAGAATTATTAAAGTTTATATGCATGTGCCGGAAATGTAACGGACTTAGTGGTCATATTATATTAAGGGGTTTTAATATAACATATCATCTGAGCAGAGAATAAATCATTATAAGTAAAGTTATAAGTGAACTCAAATCAACGAAAAAGAGTTAAAAAAATAAATGTAGGCTTAATGATACAAGAGCAGTTTCTCATAAGTATGGAGATAGGTCTTTTACGCGTTTGCGACAAATATCGAATTAGATGGAACGATGAGCTACATGAGCTATTCCGCGACATTGACATAGTTAAGCGCACAAAAAATACAGCAGTTTCACGGGCTTGGTCATGTTGTGCGAATACAAAAAAGTGTCAGGCTAAGAAGGTGTTTGATTCGGTACCCGCAGGTGGAAAACGCGTTAGAGGATGTCCGTATATTCGGTGGAAGGGCCAGGTGACCAACAATTTAGGGGCGCTCTGTACTACCAACTGGCGAAAGCTAGCAACTAATCGGGCTGGCTGGCAAAGACTACTCGGCGAGGTCAAGGACGACTCACGCCGGTTATAGCCAACTAAGTAACTAAGTAAGTAAAAATATGTAGAATATAATTAATTATTACTGTAGTATTAATATGAAAACTTTCAAGGAAAGATATCCAAATATCTAAAAAAATTATTTTAGTAATTATAAAATATTTTAGTATATATCAAAAGATGAAAACTTGAAATTTGAAAACATTAATCTGCTTAATCAATTATAATATAACTTGTCTGCAAGCCTTAGAACGAAACGCATTATATTTATTGAACTTTTTTTATATTTTTTGTATAAAATTGTAATGAATATTTTGAAAATCAAACAAAAAAAAACAAGAAGAACTATTTAATCAAATGAATAACCAAATACAGTTATTAACAAACGCATATTAAAGAAAAGGGACGATTCAATGTAGAAAAGGAGGAGTTATCAGGACTCATCATAACGTTTGATTTTAAACAAACAATCTTCAATAATACGTATTGTATTATTTAAAGATAAAACCTATTTAAAGTAACATACACTGTACCTTAATGTCATATTGAATAAATATTGCAACAAACTAAACAATAAAGAAATAACAAATTTTATGGAAATTTATATCAGAAAGTGTTTCATGGTGGGGTGGATTTTTGAAAAGATTAGTTAAAACTGTCAAAACACGTTTGAAGTCAGCTATTGGGTAATTTATATTGACATACAATAAACTGAATACAGTTTTGACAAGAGTTGAATACGTGAAAAATAGCTGATTTATGGCAAAAACGCGGAATGTTCGAACAAGAATGTCTGAATCGATTAGGTAATATTAAGTACAATAAACCCCATCTTCAAAAAGTGTGAATGAAGGCGATATTTTAATAGTCGGTGATGATATAAAAACCAAGCTGCAATGGAAAATGAACTATATACCACGGACGAGACAACAGAGTTCAAGCTTTTGATGTCTGGCATGGATAAAAACGTTACTTTAAGGAGATAAATTCAATTATTGTATCCACTTGAGATTTCTGAAAATTGAGGGTCCCAAGATGTAGAAAATAAGGAAAAATGAGAGATCTATTTACTACTTTTACTAACTTTCTTTTTATTCTTATACTTAATCACTCTACCTATGTTCTTACTAATACTTATTTGAATAGGACTTTTGTTCGATAAGCGATGTGATGATATGACAAGCGATTCGACGCGACTATTTTATTTGCTTCTTAGAATATCATAGTTACGGTGCTTAAAATCAAATACAATGATAACCATAAAAAAGAATTAAAAGAAGTAGACTTTTTATTAAATAATAAAAAAGCAGGAAACAATTTACTAAGCCTTAAAGTCATACACAATTTTTCTTTTGTATTTGTGCATTATTTGTAGAGAAGGGTTTGTATTGTATGTACAATATAATAAGGGGGATTCAGTCTCTCTTGCAAACTCATTGCAACAGGCACGGAATTCACAGATTGTACGTGCATGCAAGGAAGTGCTCCAAATAATAGAATTTCTGCAGGAGGAACCGGAATTTATATGTTATATGTTAATACCTTCAGTCAGAATATTAAAGCACTATTTTCAATTAAAATATCTTTACATTTCTGTATTTCACTTCTACGCGGCATTGTTATACTTTTATTTTTCTTTGCTCAATGTGATACGGCTGCAAAAACAACAGATTCATTGTGATCATGCCATTCTGCAATTGAGGGGTTCTCGCACTCTTGCAGTTTTTGTATAGCATTATTAAATATAAGAGTGTTTACCCCTATAGTATTGTGTTGTATGGTTTATAATTTTACAACACTTGAAATTATAAATAGAAGAAAATTACTTTTTGATTTGGTGAAATAAAAATCGGTAGTAATTTTCAAGAACTTCTATTGAATATAGTGATATCCAATGCTTTACTCACTTTCTACCATGAATGACAAAGGATTTAACATCGTATCGAAATAAACATTAGTATGTTTTAAAACTGCTACGGCACATCATTGATTTTCTTTCAAAAAATCATTATTCTGCGAAAGACCTACCCGAGCTTAAGAACTTAGTTTTAAACCATCACATTGAAAACACAAAATTATATGGTCAGCTTAAACCATAGACAAATAATATACAGATTGCGAGTGCAGAAGAAAAATATTTTTTTATTTTATATCATCTGGTATTGTATTAATTTTTAAATTAAAAATTTTTCAGCTATCAGACAAACCACAATAAAACGCTTTTATTTTAAAATTTTGAAGCAGATATTTCGTTCTTTATTTTAGAACATCCTCAGTGCTGTAATAATTATACAAAAAAACATTACCTATTAAAACTTATTAAAGTTACACATTACAATTAAAATAATATCTTAATTTTTTAATAAAAAGCTTAACTTAAGGTTTATGAAAATTAAAATTAAAACAATATATACGTAAATTAACATATATATAAAATGACACTATTGAAAGCACAAATATTAAATAAAACAATAATTATTTTTATTTTTAACATCACATATGTTGGAGAACTGAACTAGTTTTATATCTTAAGCTGTCGTTAGAGCTCGGAAATTTGCATTACGTACTAAATTGTTAATAAAATTCTAGTTGAAACTAGATACACAACATAATAGAGAGCAAATAGTGTTCAATGGTAGTCAGAGTTCGTATTTGCGTACCCATGAGCGGCTCATTTCGGCTCATTCTGCTCACGGCTCATGAGCCGGCAAAAAACTCTTTTCATACGATGGCTCACGCTCACGAGCAAGAGCCGCCATTAAGTTATAATCTTATAATAATCTTATAATTAAGGTTTTGTTATTATTTTTTTTTGTGAAAACATGTCATTAAAAAGATTAAAAATATTAATAACCTTGAACTAACTAAAATATGGAAATAATCAAAGTTCCTAAAATAAACAATAAATATTTTTTTATTGTTTATTTGTGGAAAATAATATTTTATAATTTTGTTTTTCAAATTCAAATTATTGTTTCATTATATTGTTTTAAAATGAAATTATATATTTTTACATATAACGTTTATAAAAATAAATAAAGCAAATAAACTAATAAATTGCGTTTTATTAAACAGTTGAGCTCGTGAGGTCTCGGCTCGTGAGCCCTCATGAGTAGCTCTTCAATTTGAGCAACTTGAAGGCTCACGCTGGTGAGCAGCACTTCAATATGAGCCAATTATGGGCTCACGCTCATGAGCCAATTTTGGGCTCACATAAGAATTGACTCTTGCTCATGAGCCTGCGCTGCTCATGAGTGAGCAAATACAAACCCTCATGGTAGTTAAGCGCGATGCAGGCTATCATTTTTGTGTGGCATACAAGTTGCGCTCTCTGTTGCTCAAATTTATTCTAACGACCGAACTTGAACATGAATGTCATTCATGCAAAATTTTTGAAGAGTAATGTTGTCTACGCACGCTACAAAAATGTACATGTGCAATTTAAAGTAAAATTTCAAAATCGTAAAATTAAAATATGGATGGTCAACGTATAAGTTGCGCTTTGCTTATTATTGATTAAAATTTTATATATACTTATGAATTCAGTATATGTGGCACTAAATTAAAAACTCTAAATTAAAAATTCATATATTTTTGCTTAAATAGTATAAAGTAACAACGTCATTAAGTACAGTAGTTAAAATGAGAAGGTTAGTAAAGGACCGTAGTTAATTTTACTACATATTATTTGTATTGTATATAATAAAACAATATACATACATATATTAATTGTTTTTCAAGACATTTGTTAATTTGTATATTTTTGTTAGTTCAAGGTTATTAACATTTTAATTTCTTTTATTTTAATAAGTTTTAACAAAGAAAACATACACTACGTTTACGCGAGCCTTAAAAGTTGTTTTAAGGCTCTTAAAATCGATTTTAAGATCGCGTAAACACCCTAAATTGAATTTTGCTTAAAAGCACTTTTAGCTTACTAAATGTAGTTTAACATCACTTTTAGTAAGAAATGTCACTTTTAATCTTTGCGTAAACACCTTAAAAGCAGTTTAAGGTTTAAATTGTCAGCTGTTAACAGTAGATAGGTACAAATAATTTGAATTTTATTACAAATAACACTAACCAAATAACTAAAAATATGGAGAAAAAGGAAATGAAAAGAAAAAATTGGATGAAAGAGGAGGAAGAATGTTTAATTAAAATATTTGCAGAAAAACAAATAATTAAATTGTTAGACGGCAAAAAATATAGAAAAAGCCTAATTGCATCCCAGAATCTAAATTAATTAAACTTGTTTATTTTTTATTCTCTATTTGAAAATCTTAACTTTACCGTAATGATAACTATATATTTAAAACATTTTAGTTTAGTTTAAATTAAGTTTATTATTTTCAATTATTTAAATTTGTCATTAAGCACAAATTCTTATAAATATATTATATTATATATATTATATTGTTAGTTATAAAAAAAATTATAAATTAATTAATTTAAAATTGGTTTTTTCTACATTATTTTTTTAATTGCTTCTATGTAGAAGTGGAAATTTTCTCGCCAAGTACGCGCATATATGATCTCGCATAAGTTGTCCGGACGACAAATTTTGTCGATTGTACATATGTTCAGGTTGGGAATATTCAACCCTTCAACGAAAGTATTTTCTGCTGGTGCCATTTTATCCTTAAGTAAATCTACAAGCCTGAAAAATATTTGTCGATTCACTCTAAAATCAACAATCCATTGTTCATCGTCATAGAACTACAGAACTTCAACATCCCACCATTCCGAACTTCTCTTCCTTTTGCTAAAAGTTCTTATTCGTGGTGGAAGCTAAAAACAAAAATGCATTCTAAATATTTTATGAAAAACTTTATAAAAACATTTACATTCATTAAAGCCTCATTAGCGGAACTTATTGCCATTTTATTAAAGAGTTTCAATCGCATTTCTCGTAATTTTGTAAATTTTTTACGAGATGTTTTAAAAATCTGCATTGTTGCTTCATTATTATTTTCTACAATTTTGGTTATATTTCTTTTTTGCAATAAAAGTAAAACAATTTGTAGTTTTACTCTATTCATTTTAAAAATGTTTAAAATCAACATTTCTGTTTACTGTTAAACAGCTGATTGATTGACAGCTACCTTAAAAGTGCTTTTAATTTTTGTGCGTAAACGCTCTAAGAACAAATTTTAAAATCAGTTTTAAAAGTGATTTTAAGACCCGCGTAAACGTAGTGATATTTAGAATACAAAGAATTGTTATTATGGCCAATTTTCAATACGTTTGTTTATTACTGGGCTTAGATCGCTAATTTAACGATGTTTATATTTACATGTTTTTGTAAATAAAAAATTACTTATAATCATCACTTATAAATTTATGTTAAATATTTAATTGTATATTAATTTTTTATAATTTTTTTTTATATAATAATTTCGAAAAAAACCTTTTTATTAAAAATGTATATATTTCTGATTAATATACAATTAAACATTTAACACTAATTTATAAGTGTTATTTTAATAATAATAAATAATAATAATAAAAATAATAAATACATTAAGAATAAAAGAACGTTTTAAATTTATGTTACAATTCTACAAAATATATATCGTTTATATTAATTTATAAGGTAAAAATTTGTGCAACCACACAAAAAAATGCTCTTGTATGACGAATGAATGTTTTGTGGTGACAGACTATCATTCACAACATGTTGGCGAGAGCTGCTCACCAAAATTTTGGTAAGCACGCCAACACGTTGGCGGTGTGTCATTCAAAGGTGCAGACCAGAGAATATCTTTTATAGAATGGAAATTCCGCCCACCTCGATCAAAACTAAGAGAAATTGCTTAAGAAAATTCATTTTTTATAACATTTTTGTCACACGTATTAAATAAGTGTGATCACACCACACTTATGCCACTTTTACGCTCTTTCATGCTCTTTCAGGGCTGCTGCATAACTTTTTTTCAACTACTTACTGTACAAGTTTTTATTTAAGCGGATATATAAATACTCACAAATGAATATAAGCATACATTACATATAATTTAAATATTATTAAATTAAATGGATTTATTTACATTAACGTATGTAAAAACACGAAAGATTAAAATACGAAAATGCAACCATGAGTGTGCAAAAATAGCAAATCGAGCGTTTGACGTTTAAAGAGGAGTATGGCGAAATACGACGCGTAGAGTGGAGGTTTTTTTTGGTTGCTTTGGAGCGAATGAAATAATATATATATTAAAAACTGCTACTATCAATATAATAAATAAACTAGGTTAAAATCTTAAAAGCTTTGCAAACTGTTTTATTTTACAATAACTTAACAAAAATCAGAAGTGGGATAAACAGCGCCTAGCCGAAACGTGTGAGTGTGTTCTTGGGAGCGCTAGCGCTTCAACACATTAACATGCGCGAAAGCGAAGTTAAGGTATAAAGAAAAACAAAACGAAACGGGAACGAAATTTGTTGTTTATAAATTAACGGCGGTAATAAAATGAGAATGGTGAAGTTGAAGGATATGCGTTTAAGCGAGCTGAAGGAGGCGTTGGAGGAAGAAGGTTTAGATACGACGGGCAACAAAGCGCAGTTAGTATTGCGTCTGACAGAGCACCTGAAAGCAGACGAAATCCGCGAGCCGGTAGATGTGATCAATTCACGAATAGATAATATGGAACGAATGATTCAACAACTTGTAATGGGCATAGAAAACGTGACAAGAAGTAAACCTACGGAAAACGTGAGCGAAAAAAATGAAAATCAGAAGACGGAAATTACATCTACAGTGGTTAACGATTTACCACAACATGGGTCGGTAAAAGATATCAGCGAAACGATACCCGTGTTCGATCCAACAGATAAAAATGGTCTTACGGTTGGACAATTTATCAATCGCGTCGAAAGATCTCTTAATGCATTCCAATGGAATGAAAAACAACTATTGCTAGCCGTTTATGGAAAGTTAAAAGGAGTAGCGCGGTTGTGGCTGGATTCTCTACAAGAATTTGATAGCGAGTGGAGCAGTATATAAGTTATAAGTTGCGTGCAGAATTTGATGTAAAATGTGACGAAGCTGACATTAATTTTGAATTGAGTCAAGCGGTACGTAATGTTAATGAAGGCATCATTGACTATTGTTTTCGAATTGCGGCACTTGGCCGACGATACAAGATAAGTGATAGTGCCATTATAAAATATACTCGCAATGGACTAAACGACACTAAATTGCAAGCGGCGATCGCACTGCTACGGTTTAATAATTTAAAAGATTTTCGCGAAGGTATTGAGGACTTTTTATGCAATATGCAACATGGAACGAACAAAATAGCTTTGGCAAATTCATCGTCAAATCCGATAATAAATTCGAGCGTAAGTGTAGACGCAAATGAAAACTCCGGATAGGAACAGTTTAGAACGGAACCGAAGGTTAGAGCTTGCTTCAATTGCGGTGAAGCGGGACATTTTTCGCGCGAATGTTCAAAGCCACAACGTAGACAACGGTGTAACAATTGCGGAAGAGTTCACCCAAAAGGTCAGAGTACGCACTGTGGGGAGTCAAGTGTGCGTCGAATTGAACGCACCAAAGAATCGATCAGAGAAGTATACATAAATGGTAGACAATGTACAGCACTACTTGATACAGGTAGCCAGTGCAGTCTTATACGGAAAACAGTATCAAGAAATATTAATGGTCAAATTCAGCTATGTTCCATGAACATTTCGGTGTTCGGCGGTGGAAAGGTACGACTAACTGAAGGGGTTAGGGCCCAACTTGCCGTCGACAGTGTACGCCAACTAATAAATTTTTATGTAGTAGACGATAAAATGTTGACAACCGATATATTGCTAGGCCATGATGTTGTGTCAAATGATGTGGACGTACAAATTCAGCGCGATACGTTTACCTTAGAGAAAACGTCAAGACACTTAAGAGTAAGAATAACTACGCGGGACCCTATATCAACGAACGAAATCAATTGTGGAAGCGATAACGATGCAATACGACGAGACTTGTGCAATCTCATTAATAGTAATAGAGACGTATTCGCCACAAGCTTGAGCGAAATAGGCAAAACGGGTTTAACGAAAATGAAAATTACATTAACAACCGATCAACCAATCGTACAAAAGCCGTATCGGGTACCAGCACCAAAACGGTCGGTGGTGGCAACAATGGTAAATGACCTTTTGGAAAACGGTATCATCCAGAAGTCAGAATCTCTGCCAGCCCTATTGTTTTAGTCAAGAAAAAGAATGGCGAAGATCGCTTATGCGTTGATTATCGGCGTATCAACAACAACACGATCAAAGAAATATTTCCCACCCCAAGTATCAATTGGGTTAGCAGGCGTGCTGTTACAAAATGAGATGGGCGAATGGAAACCGGTCGTGTACTACAGCAGATCTACAACGATAGATGAACAAAAGTTCCACAGCTACGAGCTGGAAACATTAGCCGTTGTCGAAACTCTGGAGAGATTGCGTTATTACGTATACGGTAAACCGATCACGGTGGTGACAGACTGCAGTGCATTAAAAACAACGATGCAAAAACGCGAGCTAATTCCAAGAATAGCCAGGTGGTGGTTACGTATACAAGATTTTGATATAAATGTAGAACATAAAAGTGCGAAACGAATGGAACACGTGGACGCACTAAGTCGAAATCCGTTACTAAATGTTTATGAAGGCGACACAGCGGACATGCGTACGTTCAAGGTTGGACTAAACGAATACGACTGGTTGTTTGCGATGCAATTACAAGACGTAAACCTTCAGAAAATCGTGGCTGACGTGCAACGCGAAAATGGACTTGAAAGCGATGGTTATAAAATGCATAACGGTCGGCTGTATCGTATGGTTGATGATAAGCTTTTATGGGTCGTGCCGAAACGTTTAAGACATCGAGTTCTTCGGGACTGTCATGATAGCGCAGGACACATGAGCGTTGAAAAGACGATAAACCGAATTAAAACCCATCTATGGTTTCCACGAATGCGAAACTTCACAAAGAATTATATTAAATCTTGTGTTGAATGTGCGTATAATAAACAGCCAGGGGGGAAAAGGGAAGGAATTTACCATTTCGATAAAATAGAACCTGTACCATTCAAGACCATACATATGGATCACTTAGGACCATTTCCTAAAAGTGTGAAACGAAATGAATATCTACTCGTTATAGTAGATGCTTTTTCGAAATTTACCGTACTAAAGCCAGTTAAAAGTACCGCGACAAAGCACGTACTCAGCGCAGTAAATGAAGTTATAAGTTACTGTGGAATGCCAACGAAAATAATTACTGATCGAGGGACTGCGTTCACAGCGAAAGATTTCGAGAGGTTTTGTACTCGGAACCATATTCGACATATTAAAAATGCAGTAAGAACTCCACGAGCAAATGCTCATGCCGAACGGACTAATCGAACAATATTATCGATGCTGTTACCAACAAATACGGTTGACAAACGATGGGACGAAAATATGGTAAGATTGAAATGGTGCCTAAATACGATGGAGAATGCGACAACGAAATGCACACCGTACGAGTTGCTGTATGGTTATCAACCTCGTGATATACTTCAGAACGCATTAATTCTAACTCTACATAACGACGACACTCTGACTACTGATCAATTAACGGATTTACGCAGAACGATTGCAGAACGAATTACTGATGAGCGAGCTAAAGCTAAAAGCCGATACGACAAGCGGTACTTACAGCCAACGAAATTTCAAGAGGGTGATCTAGTATTAGTCCAAAACGAGCCGTATAGCACGGGTGAGTCGAGGAAACTAGAGCCGCGTTATAAAGGCCCCTTCATTATTACTAAAGTACTCGACAAAGACCGATATGTAGTCAACGATTTACCCAACTCCAAACGAACACAGCGGCAGTACACCTCGGTGTATTCGTTCGATAAGATCAAGCGATGGTGTCAGTTGCCTTACGATGACAGTAGCAGCGAGCCTGATAACGACGATGATGACGACAATGATAACGTTGCCGAATCGACGGACAAAGCGGGGTCGCTTTGAGATGTCAGGAGGCCGACTGTAAAAACACGAAAGATTAAAATACGAAAATGCAACCATGAGTGTGCAAAAATAGCAAATCGAGCGTTTGACGTTTAAAGAGGAGTATGGCGAAATACGACGCGTAGAGTGGAGGTTTTTTTTGGTTGCTTTGGAGCGAATGAAATAATATATATATTAAAAACTGCTACTATCAATATAATAAATAAACTAGGTTAAAATCTTAAAAGCTTTGCAAACTGTTTTATTTTACAATAACTTAACACGTATAACTATGCAAAAAATTTTTTAATTGTAATTGAGTATGTTACACAATTATTTATACACTTTTCTTAGCTATTTATATATTTATGATGTGCGGAAAATAGTTGAGAAGGGTTTCATATAATATGCTGAAAGCAATTAAAATCTATTTTAATTTGAAATTCAAAAAATATGTTTTGAAATTAAATTCAGTATAATATCATGTTAATAATGTTTTTCATTTAAATAGCTTTTTGGAATAAATTGGGTATATTATACAATGAAATTTAAAGTTATATGACATTAATATATACAATTTATATACTATTGCATGCAGCATAAAATTCACATATGTACATATCTATGCAAATAAATTGTATACTGAAAAATAGAAATCATTAATTTTTATAATAGTAATTCAGTGTTAGACATATCAAAAGTCATATTATAATTTATATTACTTATTTTCAGAAATAAATAATTGAGTATATAGCATTGTTCACTTCAAGAAATATAATATTCCAAAATTTATTTAATATATATTGGTTTTCGTTAGAAATTGTTGAAAATTATTTCAACATTAAATAAATTTTTAAACAATCGCAATAAATACTATTTTTATTGCTTGCACGGCCACTCTATTATGGTGAATGCGTTTTTAAAATAGAGTACATATTACCTAAGAAATTTTCATACTACAGATTCCAATCTACTAATTTTGTTTTCTTCTGAATGGGTTCTAAGCTGATTTGAGAAATACAGTTTCTGCTTCTTGACTATTTCCACATAATAACTAAGGTTCGTGATGTGAAATGTCTCCTCATAATCTTCTTAGATCAATGCAACGCTATCTTCTACTAGCACAAAGTCCTATTGAGAGTAGTTAATAATCAGGGAATTAACTAATGCGAGAAGAATCCATATATACATTGACAGCAAGGTGCTGGAAAAACAGCTAAAATTTTATGTCATCCTTGTGAACAACTCTATTCTTTTTATTAATATCAACTTCGAATAGCCTCCGTGTCGAGTAGCCTCCGCCAGTCAGCCCAAATAGCTGTTTTCTGACGTCAGTTAGTAGTATCTAAATCGTTGGTCACCTGGTCCTTTCACCGAAGATGCGGACGTCCTCTGCCTCGTTTTTTACCTGCGGGTAGCGAACCAAAAATCTTTCTAGTCGGAGCACTTTCTTTCATTCACACGACATGACCAAGCCAACATAACCGCTAAATTTTTATGCGCTTAACTATGTCAATGTCGCGGTATAGCTTATACAGCTCATGTTCCATCTAATTCGATACTCGTTGCCAACGCGTAATGGATCATAGATCTTCCGAAGAAGATCTCATCACTGTTGGTTAATATCAAAGCTTCTGCACCAAACTTCTGTACAGTAGGACAGGCATAATAAGAATTTGTAGACTTTTGTAGAATATTGTGCCGGTACGGTTTAAATCTGCTGCTCGAATTATCGTTTCCAACATTAGGTTAAAGTAGTCACACGACAAGAAGTCACCCTGTCTGAAATCTCGTTTGGTATCAAACGGCTCGGAGAAGTTCTTCCCAATTCTGATGGAGTTGGTGGTGTTGCTCAACGTCATTTTACATAGCCGTAAAAGTTTTGCTGGGATATCAAATTCAGACATGCCGCCATAGAGTGTGCTTCTAGTCTTAGTGTTAAAAGCAGCTTTGAAGTCGACAAATAGGTGGTGTGTGTCAATTTATTTTTCTTGGATTTTCTTTAGGATTTAACGCACTGTGAATATCTGGTCTAGGGTGGATTTACCAGGTCTGAAGCCACACTAATAACATTTCAAATTGGAGGGTGTTGGAGGAAAACTCCTTATCAGATCACCGCTACATACGTTTTGATTTGGAAGGGGAAGTTGAAAACCTTTTTGAAACAAGAAATGTTAGGAAGACCAACTGGTCTCTATATAACTTCTATTTAGAACAAAACATTAGTTGTCTTGGAGATAGGATTACTAATTGTCAGGAACTAAATCTTGAGGTTAACAAACTTGAAAATATTATTACAGGGGCTTTTGAAAATAGCTGCGAACTTGTCAAAAATGAACGTTCTAGGAACGTCCCATAGTGGAATAGGGAACTGGACATTTTGCGCAAAAAAGTCCGCCAGCTCCTTAATAGAGCCAAGTCCAGCGGGGACTGGGCATCTTATAAGAGTGCCTTAACGGCTTACAATAAGGAATTGAGAACATCAAAGAGGGAATCATGGAGGAGGCACTGCGAGGAGATGGAAACACTTCTCGCGGCTGTGAGACTCCAGAAATCTCTAAGCAAAGACCACTCAAATAGCCTCACAGTCAATAATTCACAGTCAATAAAACTAAATGGGCCATTTCCACTTTCAGCCCGTTTAAATCACCTGGTATCGACAATATACAACCGTGTCTTCTTCAGAAAGGTCGATACGTTGATATATTAGCACCGATATTAACAAACGTACTTAGGATAAGTCTAGAGCTAGGCGTGATACCTAAATATTGGACGAAGGCTAGGGTAGCTTTCATACCGAAAGTAGGCAAAAAGGCGGACCACACGCCAAAAGCTTTTCGACCCATTTGCCTAACTTCTTTCCTGCTTAAAGCGATGGAGAAGATTCTAGATCAATACATCAGGGATTTCTACATAAAAGCTTCCCCTTTACATTTTGAACAGTATGCTTATCAGTCGGGCAAATCGACCGAGACCACTATACACAGTCTAACAAGTAAAATTGAGAAGACTTTAGACGGTAAGAAAATAGCTCTCTGCACATCGGTTGACATTACAGGAGCTTTTAATAACGCAACATTCAGATCAATTGAGAAAGGAATGGTCAGGAAAGGAATACACCGACTGATCATAAGATGGATTCTCAATATGCTGAAAAATAGAACGATAATCTTTGAAATGGGGGCGAAGAGAATAACTGTCAAGTCAACCAAAGGATGCCCTCAAGGAGGCGTTTTATCGCCGCTCCTATGACTATTGGTCATTGACGAACTCCTACAGTCTCTTAGTGACCTCGGATATAAAGTTCAGGGCTTTGCAGATGATCTGGTTATCATGGTTAGAGGCAAATTTGATTGGTGTCAAGAGAAAGAACTCTCGATTAATCCGAATAAAACAAACGTAGTACCCTTCGTAGTACCCAGAAGAAGGAAGATGATTCTAAGGACCCTTAAGTTAGGGGACACTGACTTAATACTTTCTCAGGAAATGAAATATCTAACTCTTATTTGGGAAAATCAATTATCATATGTAATTGGCAAAGCTCTAAGGGCAACTTATGCGTGCCAAAGACTGTATGGCAAAACATGGGGTCTGCGACCAAAAATGATGGCTTGGTCGAAGGAGCACCCGAGGTACCAAAATATGCATCCTTTCAGACAGTCAAGCAGTTCTAAAATTTTTAGCAAAATCGTTATTCCAATCAAAGTTGGTCTGGGAATGCTTTCAACTTCTCAACACCCTAGCATCGAGGAACTATGTTACTCTTATGTGGGTACCCGGACATGAAGGGCATGAGGGCAATGGAATAGCAGACTCCCTAGCAAAGAAGGGTGCATGTACTCTTTTCATTGGTCCAGGGTAACAAATAGCTTCACAAATAGCTTATTATGTGAACGGGAGAAACAACATCTACTCGAACACTGGAGATCCCAAACAGGCATGCGACAGTCAAAAATATTCATTGATCCTGATCACATCAAAGTTGATGCTATCCTTGGCCTTAGCAGAAACGATATTAAAATCTACACTGAACTTCTTACAGGACACTGTAGACTTAATTACCACATGAAGATTATAGGTGTGGTAGAAAGTGACTCTTGTCGACTCTGTAATAAGGAGAAGGAAACATCAGAACATGTTCTATGCAACTGCCCAGCGGTTGCAAGACGTAGACTCGATTACCTTGGAAGCGGGATATTAGTCCCAAGTCAAATAGGTAAAATTAAGCCCACAGCAATTACAAGATTTATAAATAGTCTGAAACTGTCCTAGTGGGGCCTTTAGGCGCACAATAGATCTTTTAGGTCGGGGTGCTTCAATAGCCTATTACTTAAATAATAATAATAACTATAAAACAGAAATAGCACCCATTACAGAATCACTCAAATTTAATCAAGGGAACCTCACACCAATTCATAGTACCACGCAGAATGTGGACAGTGAAAATTTTAATACAATTCAAATAAAAAAATATAAACCTTTAAGCGAACAACTTCGGACAGACCATCTCAATTCAGAGGAAAAATCATTATTACTATTAGCAATAATGAAACACTCTGTCATATTTTACCAAGAAAATGATAAACTTTCCTTTACGTCCGCTATAAAATATAAAATAAGGATAACTAATAATGTCCCAATCTACACCAAGTCATATCGGTACCCCTACATTCACAAGAGTGAGGTAGAAAAACAAATTAGTAAAATGTTCAAGAATAAGATAATTCGTCATAGTAACTCACCATATTCGGCACCCATTTGGATAGTCCCAAAAAAGACGGACGCTAGTGGAAAATCCAAATGGAGGCTTGTCATTGACTACCGAAAGCTCAATGAGGTAACCAGTGATGACAAATACCCCATCCTGAATATAGACGAAATTCTTGACAAATTGGAAAGATGCCAATACTTTACTACCCTCGACGAAATTCTTGACAAACTTTAATAATCCTAATTAATTTACCAAAATTGCAAAACAATTCTTTGGGCCAACAAACTTTAATAATTCTAATTAATTTACCAAAATTGCAAAATAATTCCAAAGAATAATAAACTTACAAGCAACTGACCAAATATGCAATATAGACAAAATGATTAACATAAGTGGCGGGTGCAAGCCAGCAAGCGAGCAGTCTGCCTCTGAGTGTTAATCGTGAAAGGGAGAAAATAAGTTTAAAGTGTAATAAAAATACAAAAATTAAATAAATATTAATAAAAAAAAACGAAAATACTTTTTTTATTCTTTTCGAAAAACTCCAAACAAAACTATGATACTCATAAACAACGACATTCGACACGAAAATAATGCAAATGATTTATGAATCATTTATGAGTATTACGTCATATTCGTGAAAAATTTGTTTATTGCGCCTATATTCGTTTATTACGAAAAACTCTATGACAAATAAGTAAGCATTCAAAAACTAATACGATTTTAAGAATTTATTATATAAATGCAAACAATTATGAGTTGCACTCACCGACTACAACAATTCGATTAGACAGTCCAAACGGGCCAGCTGGCGTAGCCATTGTGATAGTATTGATATATGTAGAGGGAGCTTTCGATAACACATCTTACGAATCCATATCTGGAGCACTGGCCCGTAAAGATATAGACTCATGTACAATAACGTGGATAGACAGAATGTTGCGTGATAGGAACATATCCTCCAAGTTAAGCATTAATGCTGTACGGGGCTGCCCCCAGGATGGGGTTCTCTCACCATTGTTATGGACGCTGGTAGTCGATGACTTGCTAGTTAAACTGGAGCAATCTGGGTATCATGCCATAGGTTATGCAGATGACCTAGCAATCATTGTTACAGGTAAATTTGACACCACAGTTACAGATGTAATGCAGGCGGCATTACACAAAGTCTCGAACTGGTGTATCAAAGAAGGCCTAAGTATTAACCCAAAAAAGCGATAATTGTACCATTTTCTAGAAGGTACAAAGTAAATATTGGGTCCATATATATTAAGGATACGGCTATTGAATGCTCCGATGAAGTCAAATATTTAGGGGTCACCCTAGATAAGCGTCTTAACTGGAACACTCACCTGAATAATATAATTGGCAAAGCCACCCGGGTCATGTGGGCATGTAGGACCTCATATGGTAGAACCTGGGGCATAAGTCCTAGAATTATATCATGGTTATACCGCACAATGGTCAGACCCATTGTATCCTACGCAGCTCTTGTTTGGTGGAATAAGGCGCAACAAAATGCTGCAATAGTCAATGCAATAAACTGCAAAGACTCGTATGTATCGCTATGACGGGATCTATTAGAACATGTCCCACATCAGCACTGGAGTCCATAGTGGGTCTCACCCCTCTGCATCTCTTTATTAAAAAGACAGCAGCTATGAGTGCAGCTAGGCTACACCCTGTCATCGACATGCACGGAAGTCTCGTCAGTCAAAACTCTATCTGCAGACTAGTTCCTGGCATAGAGATCTGCGATAGGACAGATCGCATGAACATGGAACTTCGCTTCGGTAGGAAGTTCGAAGTCCTCATACCCGATCGATTGGACTGGGTAAATGGCACTCCTGGATTTGAACCAAAAGTGATTTCGTGGTATACTGATGGCTCAAAAACCAAAGAAGGAGTTGGTGCTGGAATATTTGGTCCTAACACCAGAATCTCGCTCGCGCTGGGTATATGGCCCACTGTCTTCCAAGCAGAGGTTCACGCCATCGAGGTCTGCGCTCGTATCAACATTAACAAAGGGTTGAAAGGCGCCCGAATCTGTATTTATTCAGATAGTCAAGCAGCAATCAAAGCGTTATGCTCCTGGAAGTTTTTCTCAAAGCTTCTAGCAGACTGCTATGACACACTGCAACAGCTGGCAAGCAATAATAAAGTGACACTGTGCTGGGTGCCTGGTCACACAGGAATTCATGGAAATGAGTCTGCCGATAGTCTTGCACGGGCAGGATCCGCCACTTTAATCTGTGGCCCAGAACCTTTCTGTGGATTAAGTTGGTCTACAACTAGGTCTCTAATCAATGATTGGATCTCAACCGAGAGAAGTCGCTACTGGCGCGACAGTCGAGGTAACCGTCAGGCTAAAGAGCTGGTTCTCCCTTATAGTTACAATAAGATATCCTCCTTCAGCAGAACAGAGTTGAGGTTGCTAGTGGGATATCTAACGGGTCACCATGGGCTACGTTACCATCTCAACAAAATGGGCCTATCTGAAGAGATAGATTGTAGACTCTGCTTAGAGGCAGAGGAGACAACCAGCCACATTCTATGTGACTGCCCAGCTTTGATCTGGGCCAGGAGGAGATCACTGGGTCGGGAATTGCTTTCACCTTCCGACATTAGGAAGTCCTCAACAACCGACATCTTGATCTTCATTCGAAAGGCGGCATGTCTTTTGTTCAGTTAGGGTCTGTTGTAGCACAAAAGATCAATCATGGTAGCAGTGCTCTGCTCATATGGCAGCTAGTACTCTGTTATTTCCTATTTCCTATGAGTTGCATTTCGTTTTGCTAAAATAAATTAAGGAAAATTATAATTATGTATGAAAGACTAATGGTATCCCAGAAATTATTTTTCTCGAAATTACTTAGCAATAATATAAAATTACATCATGAAAACTTTTGTTTTAATCCACTCGCACAAAAATTTTACCTGTTTGTGTAATAAATTTAGTTATAAAATTTAAATATTTAAATTTCTTAAAATTAGGATTAACATTCAATGTTGAAAGATAGATAGGTACCTGCAATTGACTTGTAATAAAGTCGAAGATCACAATTAAACAAAAGATAATAACATATCATTGTGCATAGTCGCGCTAACAAAAATATAAATATAAGCAAAATTTTGGGTGTTTTAAAAACATTTAATTAATGATCATTGATTCTATATATTCTTTAAATAAAGTTTTTATTTCAAAAAACCTATAAAAGAATGCATTTTTATTTCAAATGTTGTCTTTGAATATAAATGTTTACATCGTTAATGGAAAAAGTAGAAATTTGATTTAAATTATTTATTGTTCTTACTTACAACTATTCATTTTTCCGTACCTGATTTTTTTAAAGAAAAAATAGTATATTAACCTGAAATAAAAGCAAATATAATTTCCTACCTAAACAATCACTATTTTAATGTACAAGAAGTATTCAAGAACACAAAAAAAAATACAGGCATTTACAATGCTAACAACAACAACAATTATAGCAACACATACCAAAAGCATAAAACTAAACACAGAAATTCTTACTTCGCAAACAAACAGCGCTTATATAAAATTCCACACAGCACTTACCCGAGTCATCGAGTCATTCATAATGTCCTGAATATATGCTATGATTTATGAACCATACGCATTGAAACTGATTCATTAGCACCGGCATTCGTTAACGAAAATACTTATGAATCATTTCTGTGGCGAATGTGAATGCGTATAAATAGTAAGTGAGGAAAACATTTATACGCATTTAGATTCTGTTTTTTACGAGTGCGCTCTGAATATTAAAATTATGACTCGTTGCAGTTCTCTGGTGTGTACTGCAACTATACAGGGTTTAGTATTCATACCTTTGCTAACGTGATTCTTTATAATATGTGAGATGTCCCTAATATTATTTATAATATTATAAATATGATATTTTTTCTATTTCTTAAAAAATATTGGAATTAGTTGTAAATTTTTTTATGTTTTCAATTATTGAAAGCACTTAAAAAGTCGTCGTGGTCTGGAGTTACTGCTAGTAAAAGTGTGCCAAATTCATTAATTCCACTTTTTCTTTTATTATTTTTTTAATTGTGTGACAACATAAATTCTATTTGATTTATACTTGCGTGTAGGCATGGATCTATTTCCTACTACAGATTCCAATCTACTAATTTTGTTTTCTTCTAAATGGGTTCTAAGCTGATTTGAGAAATACAGTTTCTGCTTCTTGACTATTTCCACATAATAACTAAGGTTCGTGATGTGAAATGTCTCCTCATAATCTTCTTAGATCAATGCAACGCTATCTTCTACTAGCACAAAGTCCTATTGAGAGTAGTTAATAATCAGGGAATTAACTAATGCGAGAAGAATCCATATATACATTGACAGCAAGGTGCTGGAAAAACAGCTAAAATTTTATGTCATCCTTGTGAACAACTCTATTCTTTTTATTAATATCAACTTCGAATAGCCTCCGTGTCGAGTAGCCTCCGCCAGTCAGCCCAAATAGCTGTTTTCTGACGTCAGTTAGTAGTATCTAAATCGTTGGTCACCTGGTCCTTTCACCGAAGATGCGGACGTCCTCTGCCTCGTTTTTTACCTGCGGGTAGCGAACCAAAAATCTTTCTAGTCGGAGCACTTTCTTTCATTCACACGACATGACCAAGCCAACATAACCGCTAAATTTTTATGCGCTTAACTATGTCAATGTCGCGGTATAGCTTATACAGCTCATGTTCCATCTAATTCGATACTCGTTGCCAACGCGTAATGGATCATAGATCTTCCGAAGAATTTTTCTCATCACTGTTGGTTAATATCAAAGCTTCTGCACCAAACTTCTGTACAGTAGGACAGGCATAATAAGAATTTGTAGACTTTTGTAGAATATTGTGCCGGTACGGTTTAAATCTGCTGCTCGAATTATCGTTTCCAACATTAGGTTAAAGTAGTCACACGACAAGAAGTCACCCTGTCTGAAATCTCGTTTGGTATCAAACGGCTCGGAGAAGTTCTTCCCAATTCTGATGGAGTTGGTGGTGTTGCTCAACGTCATTTTACATAGCCGTAAAAGTTTTGCTGGGATATCAAATTCAGACATGCCGCCATAGAGTGTGCTTCTAGTCTTAGTGTTAAAAGCAGCTTTGAAGTCGACAAATAGGTGGTGTGTGTCAATTTATTTTTCTTGGATTTTCTTTAGGATTTAACGCACTGTGAATATCTGGTCTAGGGTGGATTTACCAGGTCTGAAGCCACACTAATAACATTTCAAATTGGAGGGTGTTGGAGGAAAACTCCTTATCAGATCACCGCTACATACGTTTTGATTTGGAAGGGGAAGTTGAAAACCTTTTTGAAACAAGAAATGTTAGGAAGACCAACTGGTCTCTATATAACTTCTATTTAGAACAAAACATTAGTTGTCTTGGAGATAGGATTACTAATTGTCAGGAACTAAATCTTGAGGTTAACAAACTTGAAAATATTATTACAGGGGCTTTTGAAAATAGCTGCGAACTTGTCAAAAATGAACGTTCTAGGAACGTCCCATAGTGGAATAGGGAACTGGACATTTTGCGCAAAAAAGTCCGCCAGCTCCTTAATAGAGCCAAGTCCAGCGGGGACTGGGCATCTTATAAGAGTGCCTTAACGGCTTACAATAAGGAATTGAGAACATCAAAGAGGGAATCATGGAGGAGGCACTGCGAGGAGATGGAAACACTTCTCGCGGCTGTGAGACTCCAGAAATCTCTAAGCAAAGACCACTCAAATAGCCTCACAGTCAATAATTCACAGTCAATAAAACTAAATGGGCCATTTCCACTTTCAGCCCGTTTAAATCACCTGGTATCGACAATATACAACCGTGTCTTCTTCAGAAAGGTTGATACGTTGATATATTAGCACCGATATTAACAAACGTACTTAGGATAAGTCTAGAGCTAGGCGTGATACCTAAATATTGGACGAAGGCTAGGGTAGCTTTCATACCGAAAGTAGGCAAAAAGGCGGACCACACGCCAAAAGCTTTTCGACTCATTTGCCTAACTTCTTTCCTGCTTAAAGCGATGGAGAAGATTCTAGATCAATACATCAGGGATTTCTACATAAAAGCTTCACCTTTACATATTGAACAGTATGCTTATCAGTCGGGCAAATCGACCGAGACCACTATACACAGTCTAACAAGTAAAATTGAGAAGACTTTAGACGGTAAGAAAATAGCTCTCTGCACATCGGTTGACATTACAGGAGCTTTTAATAACGCAACATTCAGATCAATTGAGAAAGGAATGGTCAGGAAAGGAATACACCGACTGATCATAAGATGGATTCTCAATATGCTGAAAAATAGGACGATAATCTTTGAAATGGGGGCGAAGAGAATAACTGTCAAGTCAACCAAAGGATGCCCTCAAGGAGGCGTTTTATCGCCGCTCCTATGACTATTGGTCATTGACGAACTCCTACAGTCTCTTAGTGACCTCGGATATAAAGTTCAGGGCTTTGCAGATGATCTGGTTATCATGGTTAGAGGCAAATTTGATTGGTGTCAAGAGAAAGGACTCTCGATTAATCCGAATAAAACAAACGTAGTACCCTTCGTAGTACCCAGAAGAAGGAAGATGATTCTAAGGACCCTTAAGTTAGGGGACACTGACTTAATACTTTCTCAGGAAATGAAATATCTAACTCTTATTTGGGAAAATCAATTATCATATGTAATTGGCAAAGCTCTAAGGGCAACTTATGCGTGCCAAAGACTGTATGGCAAAACATGGGGTCTGCGACCAAAAATGATGGCTTGGTCGAAGGAGCACCCGAGGTACCAAAATATGCATCCTTTCAGACAGTCAAGCAGTTCTAAAATTTTTAGCAAAATCGTTATTCCAATCAAAGTTGGTCTGGGAATGCTTTCAACTTCTCAACACCCTAGCATCGAGGAACTATGTTACTCTTATGTGGGTACCGGGACATGAAGGGCATGAGGGCAATGGAATAGCAGACTCCCTAGCAAAGAAGGGTGCATGTACTCTTTTCATTGGTCCAGGGTAACAAATAGCTTCACAAATAGCTTATTATGTGAACGGGAGAAACAACATCTACTCGAACACTGGAGATCCCAAACAGGCATGCGACAGTCAAAAATATTCATTGATCCTGATCACATCAAAGTTGATGCTATCCTTGGCCTTAGCAGAAACGATATTAAAATCTACACTGAACTTCTTACAGGACACTGTAGACTTAATTACCACATGAAGATTATAGGTGTGGTAGAAAGTGACTCTTGTCGACTCTGTAATAAGGAGAAGGAAACATCAGAACATGTTCTATGCAACTGCCCAGCGGTTGCAAGACGTAGACTCGATTACCTTGGAAGCGGGATATTAGTCCCAAGTCAAATAGGTAAAATTAAGCCCACAGCAATTACAAGATTTATAAATAGTCTGAAACTGTCCTAGTGGGGCCTTTAGGCGCACAATAGATCTTTTAGGTCGGGGTGCTTCAATAGCCTATTACTTAAATAATAATAATAACTATAAAACAGAAATAGCACCCATTACAGAATCACTCAAATTTAATCAAGGGAACCTCACACCAATTCATAGTACCACGCAGAATGTGGACAGTGAAAATTTTAATACAATTCAAATAAAAAAATATAAACCTTTAAGCGAACAACTTCGGACAGACCATCTCAATTCAGAGGAAAAATCATTATTACTATTAGCAATAATGAAACACTCTGTCATATTTTACCAAGAAAATGATAAACTTTCCTTTACGTCCGCTATAAAATATAAAATAAGGATAACTAATAATGTCCCAATCTACACCAAGTCATATCGGTACCCCTACATTCACAAGAGTGAGGTAGAAAAACAAATTAGTAAAATGTTCAAGAATAAGATAATTCGTCATAGTAACTCACCATATTCGGCACCCATTTGGATAGTCCCAAAAAAGACGGACGCTAGTGGAAAATCCAAATGGAGGCTTGTCATTGACTACCGAAAGCTCAATGAGGTAACCAGTGATGACAAATACCCCATCCTGAATATAGACGAAATTCTTGACAAATTGGAAAGATGCCAATACTTTACTACCCTCGACGAAATTCTTGACAAACTTTAATAATCCTAATTAATTTACCAAAATTGCAAAACAATTCTTTGGGCCAACAAACTTTAATAATTCTAATTAATTTACCAAAATTGCAAAATAATTCCAAAGAATAATAAACTTACAAGCAACTGACCAAATATGCAATATAGACAAAATGATTAACATAAGTGGCGGGTGCAAGCCAGCAAGCGAGCAGTCTGCCTCTGAGTGTTAATTGTGAAAGGTAGAAAATAAGTTTAAAGTGTAATAAAAATACAAAAATTAAATAAATATTAATAAAAAAAAACGAAAATACTTTTTTTATTCTTTTCGAAAAACTCCAAACAAAACTATGATACTCATAAACAACGACATTCGACACGAAAATGATGCAAATGATTTATGAATCATTTATGAGTATTACGTCATATTCGTGAAAAATTTGTTTATTGCGCCTATATTCGTTTATTACGAAAAACTCTATGACAAATAAGTAAGCATTCAAAAACTAATACGATTTTATTTATTATATAAATGCAAACAATTATGAGTTGCACTCACCGACTACAACAATTCGATTAGACAGTCCAAACGGGCCAGCTGGCGTAGCCATTGTGATAGTATTGATATATGTAGAGGGAGCTTTCGATAACACATCTTACGAATCCATATCTGGAGCACTGGCCCGTAAAGATATAGACTCATGTACAATAACGTGGATAAACAGAATGTTGCGTGATAGGAACATATCCTCCAAGTTAAGCATTAATGCTGTACGGGGCTGCCCCCAGGGTGGGGTTCTCTCACCATTGTTATGGACGCTGGTAGTCGATGACTTACTAGTTAAACTGGAGCAATCTGGGTATCATGCCATAGGTTATGCAGATGACCTCACTGCTATTAAGGCTTAACCAGGGTGGAGTCAAAGCAGTAGCGTATGCGGATGATGTTGTCCTTCTGGTAACAGGCATGTTCCCTTCGGTGCTGAGTAGCATCATGGAGGGCGCTTTTCTGAACCTTAGTAAATGGGCCTTAAAGTGTGACGTAGGTGTTAATCCTTCTAAGACAGAACTGTTACTGTTTACGAAAAAATATAAAATTCCTAACTTTCCGCTGCCAAGATTAAATGGCCAAGGATTAACTTGTCGTTACAATAGACAATTTATTTTTACTATTTAATTTTAATTAATTATTGTTGTAATTACTATGATTCATCAATCATGGTAAGAACGTTAAATACAAAAGTTTTTAGAACTTGTCGTTACAATAGACAATTTATTTTTTCTCTCAATCAAAATTTTTCTACTCCGCTTGCTTTTTCATACTTCTCAACTCGCAAATTCACTGTCATCTCAATGCGGTGGAGTGACAGCTGTTTCTGTTTCTTGTCTACACTCTTTCGTACTGAAATATCGATAAAAGTGACTCAAGGTTGTATTTACGAAACGAATGAATTTAGTCGAACACACATTCTTTATACTTGGGTGGACACCACATTACTCCCCTGCCAGTGATTGAGTTATGGACGATATCACGATAGATTGAAGGTAACGTATTTTTGGGGCAGACGTGTGGTTCTTCCACTTCGTGTTGCCTTGCCAGTATTTTCACTTGGTGTGCTTGTATCGGAGAGTTGTGTGTCGTTTACATTCGCCTTCAGTTCGCTGTTTGGTAAGAATGCTGCTTTTAGGCGGTCGATACTTACGCGTACTTGTTTTCCTTTTACCAGTAGTTCGAATGTCTTATCAGACCGACTTACAACTTTGTATGGCCCCTCATATGGTGCTTTCAAAGGTGGTCGTACTGCATCATCACGCAGGAAAACGTGAGTACATTTTTGTAACTGGTGTTGTACAAAAACCTTGTCCTTTGAATGTTGTGATACTGGGACGGGGCGAATGTTGTTCATGGCTTGTCTGAAGCGTTTCACGAATTCTGAACATACTTGGTCGTCTTTGACTTCCTCAAAAAAATCACATGGCAGCTTTAGTGCGCTACCATATACGATTTCTGCGGGTGTGGCGTCCAGATCTTCCTTGTGAATATTTCTTAGGGCAAGGATGACAAGTGGAAGTACTTCGGTCCAGTGTTGGTCATTTTTACACTTTAAGGCTGTTTTTAACGTACGGTGGAAGCGTTCGATCATGCCATTGCTTTGTGGGTGGCGAGGACTTGATCGCAAGTGTCTTACGCCTAGTGTGCGTGCCAGCTCGTTAAAAAGTTGGGATTCAAACTGGCGACCTTGGTCAGTGGTGATTTGCGTTGGTACTCCGAAATGTGTTATCCAACCATTAATTAGTGCAGTAGCGACTGTTGAAGCATGAATGTCTTCAATTGGGATTGCTGCTGGCCATCTACTAAATCGGTCGATACAGGTTAAGCAATATGTATATCCATTTTTGGCAGGTAGTGGTCCAATTAGGTCGATATGTATTGCTGCGAACCGTTGTTCTGGCGTTGTAAAACTGCCAATTGCTGTTTTGTTGTGCCTAATGACCTTTGCACGTTGGCACGGGA
Source organism: Teleopsis dalmanni (assembly GCF_002237135.1). Taxonomy (NCBI): domain Eukaryota; kingdom Metazoa; phylum Arthropoda; class Insecta; order Diptera; family Diopsidae; genus Teleopsis; species Teleopsis dalmanni. The sequence goes on from NC_051847.1 coordinate 123,094,480, forward strand.
TGCATGTTCGTACCATTCGAGTGATGTCCTGATTCATATTCGGCCACACGTACCGCTTACTGATGAGTTTAACAGTGGCTTTCTTACCTGGATGTGAAAGGCAATGCACGGCATTGAAAATGTGTTGTCGAAATGGTTTAGGAATGAATGGACGTGCATTCACTGTTGACATGTCACAGGCGATGGATATTGTTGCGCCTGGAATAGTTATAAGCTTGAGTTTGAGCGCGGTATTGTTGCTGGTTAAGAAATCGTTGGTCTCATTATCTGTTTTTTGACTTTGAGCCAATGATTCAAAATTTATATCTCCGTCTTTGCTGATCACTTCGATACGAGATAGAAGATCTGCCACTATGTTATCCCTTACTGAGATGTGACGTATGTCCGTTGTGAATTGACCAATGAAGTCGAGGTGTCGAAGTTGACGTGGAGATGCTTTTCAGGTTTTTGCATAAAAGCGAATATGATCGGTTTATGATCAGTTAAAATAGTACATTGTCTTCCTTCTATAATATGTTTGAAATGCTTTACCGACTGATATATTGCAAGCAGTTCACGATCATAAGTACTATAGCGCTTCTGTGCGTCTGTCATCCGCTTGGAGTAGAATCCTAATGGTTTCATTTGTTCGTTGCAAACGTGATGAATTGCTGCACCAATGGCGAAGTTACTGGAGTCTACGTTTAGAACTAAATGTGCTTCTGGTAGTGGATGTGCCAGGGTTACTGCGTCGGCTATTGCTTGCTTACATTGTTCAAATGCAGTCTCAGCTTCTTGTGTCCAGACAATAAGACTTTTGTCCTTCTTTTTGTTGCCTTTGATAACCGCTTGCAATTGACCTTGCATCACCGCTGCGTTGGGAAGAAATCGTCGATAAAAATTCAGCATGGCCAGGAATCTACGTAGTTCGTATGTTTGTACTGGCTTTTTGAATTTTGTAATGTGGTTGATTTTCTCTACTGGAGGACTAACACCATCTTTGTTTACACGATGTCCTAGGAAGGTCACTTCGTTATTAGCGAAAACACATTTACTTACATTAATTTTTAACCCATGCTGCTGGAGGCGTTGGAATACCGTTGTGACATGTTGGTAGTGTTCTTCTTCACTGCTGGACGCGATACAAATATCGTCAATGTAGCAGACGACGAAGTCTAGACCTGAAAGAACTTGGTCCATATAGCGTTGGAATGTCTGCGCGGCATTGCATAATCCAAATGTCATCACGTTGAATTCAAAAAGACCAAATGGTGTGATGATCGCTGTCTTTTTTTTGTCTTCTGCAGCTATCGGTATGTTGAAATACGCTTTTTCGATGTCTATCGTAGTGTATATTGACTTGCCGTTGAATGTTTGTGCGAAGTCTTGGATGTGTGGGATAGGATATCGGTCTGGTAACGTTTGTGAGTTGAGTCGTCGATAATCCCCACATGGTCGCCACGTGCCGTTCTTTTTAGAAACCATATTCAACGGGCTAGCCCACTCACTCTTCGAGTGGGTGCAAATTCCATGACTTAACATGTACTCGAATTCTTGACGAGCTATCTGTAACATACTTGGGTTCAGCCGCCGAATGTCAGTGGTGAAGTCAGATCCTTGTATTTGGCCAGGAGTTTCTGATACTTGTTGTCGCTGTTGACTGAAGAAACTGGAGAGTAGGCTACAATTTCAGCTATGCACAACGTCTGCAACTTCGTTTGATTGTCAATAATTCGCTTGTTAGCGACGTCGACCAATAAGTTGAAGTTTTTGAGGAAGTCGGCTCCTAGTATTGGCTTTGACACGTCAGCGATGGTGAAATACCAGGCGAAACTTTTCCTCAGCCCAAGATTGAGTGTCAGAAGTTTTGAACCATACGTTTTAATGTGTGATCCGTTCGCTGCAAACAGTGTACTTGTTGTGGGTTTGGGTTTAGGATTAGCGATTGCGGTTATCGGAAAAACCGAGAAATCTGCGCCCGTATCCACCAAAAATTTGTGTTGAGTCTTTTTGTCAACAATAAACAGACGGCTTGACTTATAACCACTAGCTTCATCTACCGTCTCTGACAAAGCTGTTTTTAGTTTTCCGGTGCCTTGAATTTGCAAGGTTTGGTACATTTGATTGCATTGGCACCAAACCTGTAATGGTAGAAACAAAGAGGTTGCTTACTAACCTGATTTGCAGAACGTGTGCGGATGTGCTGGACTGGATCACGATCTGGAGTTCGGAATCGAGGTCTTCTATTTGAGTATTGTCGCTGCTTTATTTCAGCTACATCTTTGCTCAGTTGTAAAACGGCGTTTTTTATGGTTTGCATTTCTTCAACTGATAATGACTGTGCTGATTGAGAATTTTTTGCACCATCTACAGTGGCTACAGAACCATAACTCCCCATCTCCATCATTTTATCAGCTTGGAGTGCGCATTTGTCAAGATCACCGTCAGCGATGGACACAACAGCTCGCACTGCAACGGGCAAACGATCTAGCCAGAATTGTTTCAGTGCGCCGTCATTCATGGCTCCAGCTGCTAGGTCGCGCATAGTGCGAAGTAATTGCGATGGCTTGTTGTCATGAAGTTCGCACTCGAGTATGAGTCTGCGTAGCTTTTTATTTTCAGAGTCAGCAAAGTCTTGTATCAGGCGATTCCTTATTGCGTCGTATTTGTTTTGCGATGGAGGTGATCTCACAATATCTGCAACGTTTCTTAGTGTAGACCCGTCCAACGAACCAATCACGTAGTCGTATTTCGTCTGGTCTTGTGTAATGCGTGCGTTGCGAAATTGCGCCTCCATCTGCAGGAAGTATAAGTCGGGGTCGCGTTTGCAAAATACCGGCGGCTTGACACCTATGCGGCAAATTTCTGCCGGTGTTGTACCATGCTGTACTGTAGTGCTGGTTGTTGCGTTGACTGCTTCGTCTTCGTTCATGATATTTCTGCTTGTTAAAGAATTTGCGTTGCGAGACTCTGTGGCTGCTACTTAGCTTTTTACAAATTGTTGTTTTAATTCCGGCGTCACCAAATGTGGTTTTAATTCCCGGAATCACGTCGGGGTCACCAATTTGTCGTTACAATAGACAATTTATTTTTACTATTTAATTTTAATTAATTATTGTTGTAATTACTATGATTCATCAATCATGGTAAGAACGTTAAATACAAAAGTTTTTAGAACTTGTCGTTACAATAGACAATTTATTTTTTCTCTCAATCAAAATTTTTCTACTCCGCTTGCTTTTTCATACTTCTCAACTCGCAAATTCACTGTCATCTCAATGCGGTGGAGTGACAGCTGTTTCTGTTTCTTGTCTACACTCTTTCTTACTGAAATATCGATAAAAGTGACTCAAGGTTGTATTTACGAAACGAATGAATTTAGTCGAACACACATTCTTTATACTTGGGTGGACACCACAAACTCTTTCGCACAAAGTTAAGTATCTAGGAGTAATTCTTGACACAAAACTTAACTGGAAAGCCAACATCGACGAAAGAATTCGTAAAGCTTGTGTGGCTTTCTATGCGTGCAAAAGGATGTACGGCAAGAGCTGGGGATTGCAGCCCAAAGTGATTCTCTGGCTTTACACAGCCGTCGTTCGGCCAATATTAACATATGGATGTCCGGTGTGGTGGCCTTCATTGAACAAACAGTACATTGTTCAAAGACTAACCAGAATGCAAAGATCTGCCTGTGTGGGAGCCACTGGGGCTCTAAGATCTTGCCCCACCAGTGCGCTCAATGTAATACTTAACTTGCTACCTATTGATATTTACATCAAGCAAGCTGCTACTCTCAGCGCGCAGAGGCTTAATGATCTAAACTGTTGGCGCTCGAGTGCTTTAGGACATGGTAATATCGCATCACTCTATCCGATAGATGATGTCAGGGTTTCAGACTACCTATGTCCTCGGTTACTATTCGATAACAACTTCGCCACCATAATTCCTTCAAGAGGAGATTGGGAGGCGAGTTTGCCTACAACTCTAGGAAAGATAGCGATCTACACCGACGGGTCTAAAATGGATGAGGGCGTTGGAGCCGGAATCTTTTCTACGGACCTAATGATTAGTAAATCATACCACCTCTCAGATTCCACCTCAATATTTCAGGCTGAAGTTTTTGCCATCCTTAGGGCATGTGTTCTTGCTTTAAATATGCGCCTTCACGGAAAAGAGGTCTGTATTCTAACTGACAGTCAGGCAGCTATTAAAGCTTTATCAGCAGTCTGTCTGTCATCAAGATTAGTAGAAGAATGTAAGGAAATTATTTCTGAACTAAGTGAGAAGTCCAAGGTTACTCTAGTGTGGGTTCCCGGGCATTCTAATATTGTGGGAAATGAGCGCGCCGACGAGCTTGCTAGGCTAGGCGCCTCTTCCACGGGTACCTCTATTTCGATCCCTGCCCCTGTCAGCTACGGGCGTAGGCTGATTTGTGACCATTTTTTGTAGCAGGTAAATAGTGAGTGGACCCTTACTCTGTCAGCAGCCAGGTCAAGGGCTACTTGGCCCATTTATTCCAAATATAGAACCTCTGACTTAATCTGTAGAAATAAATCTGAGGTTTCTAAGCTAGTATCTATCTTTACGGGTCACTGGTCCATAGGACGGCATGGAGCCAGACTTGGCCTTTCCTGTGGTACCTCATGTAGTGCGTGTCTACCAACACTTGAAGAAATGACACCAGAACACCTGATGTGTTTTTGTCCAGGTCTGGCCAGAACTAGGTTTAAGTTTCTAGGGGCCCCTTTCTTCAACTCACTTAACGATATCTCCAGCATCAGCATTAGCCAGATTCTTGCATTTGTTAATGCCTCTGGTTGGTTCTAGTTTGACTCTCTATCTACTACCCACTTTTACGAGGTTTTTGTGGACTCAAAACGGCTTTCATCCTTAGCTATTTGAGGAGGATTCGTCCTCCCTCCACCACAACTAACTAACTAACTCACCATATTCGGCACCCATTTGGATAGTCCCAAAAAAGACGGACACTAGTGGAAAATCCAAATGGAGGCTTGTCATTGACTACCGAAAGCTCAATGAGGTAACCAGTGATGACAAATACCCCATCCCGAATATAGACGAAATTCTTGACAAATTGGAAAGATGCCAATACTTTACTACCCTCGACGAAATTCTTGACAAACTTTAATAATCCTAATTAATTTACCAAAATTGCAAAACAATTCTTTGGGCCAACAAACTTTAATAATTCTAATTAATTTACCAAAATTGCAAAATAATTCCAAAGAATAATAAACTTACAAGCAACTGACCAAATATGCAATATAGACAAAATGATTAACATAAGTGGCGGGTGCAAGCCAGCAAGCGAGCAGTCTGCCTCTGAGTGTTAATCGTGAAAGGTAGAAAATAAGTTTAAAGTGTAATAAAAATACAAAAATTAAATAAATATTAATAAAAAAAAACGAAAATACTTTTTTTATTCTTTTCGAAAAACTCCAAACAAAACTATGATACTCATAAACAACGACATTCGACACGAAAATGATGCAAATGATTTATGAATCATTTATGAGTATTACGTCATATTCGTGAAAAATTTGTTTATTGCAAATAAGTATGACAAAAGATAATAACATATCATTGTGCATAGTCGCGCTAACAAAAATATAAATATAAGCAAAATTTTGGGTGTTTTAAAAACATTTAATTAATGATCATTGATTCTATATATTCTTTAAATAAAGTTTGTATTTCAAAAAACCTATAAAAGAATGCATTTTTATTTCAAATGTTGTCTTTGAATATAAATGTTTACATCGTTAATGGAAAAAGTAGAAATTTGATTTAAATTATTTATTGTTCTTACTTACAACTATTCATTTCTCCGTACCTGATTTTTTTAAAGAAAAAATAGTATATTAACTTGAAATAAAAGCAAATATAATTTCCTACCTAAACAATCCCTATTTTAATGTACAAGAAGTATTCAAGAACACAAACAAAATACATGCATTTACAACAACAACAACAACTATAGCAACACATACCAAAAGCATAAAACTAAACACAGAAATTTTTACTTCGCAAACAAACATGGCTTATATAAAATTCCACACAGCACTTACCCGAGTCATATGGCTTCAACGGCAACAACCTTGGCTATACTGACACTGATTGTATGATTTTCAATTGTCTGAATTATAAATTGTCTGAACCCTGGGCTGACAGTCTCAGTATTCTGTTACCTCAGTATGTAGAGGTGAAACTCTGCAGAAGTGGCTTTCAGGCTAATGCTGAGGCTGCCTCCGTCCCGTTAAAATCGTGGCTGACCTCAGGAAGCGCTCAATACCCGTCGCCGTTTAGTTGGTGGTGTAGGTGAGGTTGAGCGAAGCTCCCTCTTAATATCTGCCTGGCTCTGAATGTATATGCTCATAAGGCTATACATCAACCTTCACATTGTAACGACACTTTTGGTGACGTTCAAAAATTTTTAGTTTTTGCTGGGGTATCCTCAGCCGTCGTCCAGAGTCGTGACAATATATTTATAATTTTGCCGAGACGTTGGTTTTAGAAGAAAACAGAACGTGATTTATATGTATAAATTATATATATAACTTTATTTATTTCATAAAACTTATGATTAACAAAGTTTAATTAAAATTCATTGAAAACATTTCTAATAATAAATAAAAAAAATTATGTTGATGCCAAAATTTCCCACTTCTCCATATACTACTTGTTAAAAGAATCTTAGCAAAACCCGTGTGACTTCTTAAGCCCCTCTTCTGTTGTTAAAAAAAAATAAACAAAACGTTTCCTCCGTGCTGTAAAGAACTATTTGACCGAATAAGCCAGGTTAAAAAAATACACATAAGACAGGAAAGGAATTTTACACTACGTTTGACTCAAAGAACCAGATTTGTGGCACAATGTGCCAGATGACCAATAGGCCAGTGTACTTGTTTCAGGAAAAGTAAAATTTCAAGTTTTGGTAAAATTTACCAGAAGGCCCAATGAGCCAGAGTACTTGCTCTTGCACTTGTCGCAAACCAAGTCCCCCATTATACGAAATGCGCCTCCTTTTATATCGAGCATACCGAAGCTTTTTGGTGTAGCGTACCGGTATTCTTTGCTGTACTTGACTTCGCCGTGAAGTTGAACTTTGTGTTCTACTGGTTTTCCACTTCTTCTGCTTCGCCGTGATTTTTTAGTACTTTTTTACAACGTGCCGTGTTTTGTGTGTGGTTCTTTTATTATTTAAATAATATATATAATAGTAATTTAATAATAATTAAAACTAGGTATAATATATATTTTGTGATTTTAATATTTTTACCAACTTAAATGTGAAAAGAAAAGAAATATTAAAAGAAATAAAATTGATGTTGGCGTGCTTAGTTTTTTTGTTGTGTTTTGTTTACGCATATAAAAATAAAATTGGACAACCAAAAGTGTTAAACTGTTTTGGGTTTTTCGTTTACGCATATAAAACTAAAATTGAACAACCACGAGTGTTAAATTGTTTTGTGTTTTGTTTTATTTATATATAATTGTAAAAAAAATAGACATTTGTTTAAAATTTAAACATGTTTTCGCCAATAATTGTTCATTGTTGTTGCGTTTATAAGTGTTCCATTCATAAAAGTTTTAACAAAAAGTTAATTTTTTTTCCGTATATTTTTAGAATTTGCACATTGCATGTAGCGATGCCCGCGGTACATTGGCATCGAGGATCACAGGTAATGTCCATGATATTTCAAATAAATATTTTAATTCAATTTTATATTTTCCAGTTAAGTCGCCTTCAGTTATTTTCATGTGAGTTGTTAGATATATTATGTGTAGTGGTGGCGGTTATTAAACACACAGACTGTGTTTTTCTCTTCTTCTTGCTTTATGTAGCACAGAAATTTACTTTGTAAATTTGTGTCGTTACAACATGGACCTCACTGTTTCAAAGGGACCCACGGGGCTTTTTAAAAGATAACTACACGTCGGGTGGAGATAGCGGACCTGAGTTGGGACCCATTAATATGGAAAATTTAAATTTTAATAAAAAACAAACAAAACTTTCTGCTACTGGAAGACCAGTAGCAACCCCAAGCAGAAAACTGCAAAACTCGAGAGGTACCTCCAACTCCACTTCCAATGAACTTAAAATCTCGTCGCAAATACCTTCTGGAAGCAGAAATACTGCATCTACCAGTCGGTATGTTGCCTCTTCTGTCACGGCCAAAAGCAGTGACAAGTCAGAACCCAAATCCACAAGGAGAATTCCACCCTCTAAAAAGGCCCATAACGACCGCCGTATGGCTACACGAATTCTGCAGCGCGTAGGTGAGATCCCGGCCGATAAAATCAGTCAGCAACAGGCCTCATCCCTTGAATGGGCCAAAAGCATCTTGGCCAAATCAAGCAACAAAGAGGCTTCCAAACCGGACCAAGTGTCTAAAAGACAAAGGTCTCAGGAGGAAGAACCCCCTCTTACGAAAAAACCAAGAGGTCACAATGTACTGGTACGACCGTACAGTGAGGTTGCGAAGGACAATCTCATTATAGGTGTCATGGATAGGAGTGCCGAGGAGGGGAGAATCCCCAAAGACAAATGGAAATAGGTGTCGGCCGCGCTGGCAGACATCTTCCTCCAAGTTTTGGAAGAAAACCCAGGACCTGCTCCCTTCTGCGAAGATGCGGGTTGGCACCAAGGACAAGTGAAATTGGTAGCTTGCAAGGATGCGAGATCGGTTGCCTTGTACAAGGCAGCTGTCTCTAAAGTAGGAGAGATCTGGCCTGGAGCCAGACTTGAAGCGGTAGACAAGAAGGATATTCCATCTCGTCCTAGGGCCAGGGTTTGGATTCCAACTAAACAAACTGACCCGGAGCAAATTCTGAAAATAATCAGGATCTGCAACCCCAACCTTCCAACTGGAAATTGGAAGGTGGTAAAATTAGAGGAGCCTGTTGGACCGACCAGACAAGCTGTCCTTGTATTAAATGCAGAGTCATTGAAACCGCTCTCCGAAGCTAAATACGTAATCTCCTATGGCTTCGAGAAACTAAATCTCAAGGTCTATCGTACCGATGCCACGGAAGAACCGGAGAAGATTACGTCTGATCAGCCCTTGCTGGAGGAACCAGCTAAAGGACCAATGCTAAGACAGCAGAGTTGTGAGGAAACACAGAGTGAAGATCTGCCAGATCAAATGGAGGTGGACTCGCTCTCTCTGATGTCTGAAGACAAATCGGATGCGGGGTCGGTGACCAGTCTGGGCAACCTATTCGATGAGAGTGGGCTCCTGGACTCGGATGACGAAGCCGATAAAACGGTGGTAGAGGTTCAAGTACCTGATGAAGGTGCTTCAAATTAATCTCCACCACTCTAAAGCTGCTTCAGCTTTAATCCACCTTGCACAGGGTGGAGCCGATATTGTTCTGATTCAGGAACCATGGATACTGGAAAACCGGATGTGTGGAATTGGAACAAATGACTATAAACTTATCAGCAACACAGACTCAGGTAGACCTAGATCATGTGTGTTAGTTAAAAAGTACATTAATTGTTTCCTTTTGAATAATTTTAGTGATGACGACCAGACTGCAGTGAGTTTGGAAATCGACGGCAAAACCGTATGGGTGGTGTCATCATACATGGCCAACGACCATATAGGAAATTCACCACTGGGAATACTTAAGCAGCTCGTGATAACAGCAGCAGAAAGAATGACTGGTGTTGTGATTGGAGTCGATGCAAATCCTCATCACACAATCTGGGGAAGCTCGGACATAAATGAAAGAGGTGAGTCGTTATTTGATTTTATTCTAGATTATAATCTTCATATATGCAATACAGGAGTAGAACCTACTTTTATTATTGCAGGCAGAAAAGAAGTTTTAGATATTACGTTAACTATTGAAAACACAGATCTTGAGATTAAGGATTGGAGAGTTCTTAATGAACACTCATTCTCTGACCATCGTTATATTCAATTCTATATAAATCTACAATGTCCAGTTGAGAAACCTTATCGGAATTACCGTAATACTAACTGGGGTAGATATCGTACCAATTTACTAAATCTACTTCCTCTATACCCTATTGAAGAAGTAGAGACTCCTCAATCGCTAGATAACGTTGTGGAAACCTTCACAAAAGCTTGCAACATAGCCTTGCCCGCTAAAATCACAGAGAGGAAAGAAAAAGCCATTGTGGTGGTCCGAGGAAATAAGAGATCTTAGGAAATCAAGCAGAAACTTGTTTAACAAGGCCAAGAGAAGTAATCTTAACACTGACTGGGACATCTACAAAGTCAGTCTAAAAATATATAAAAATGAAATAAAAAGAGCCAAAACACGCTCCTGGAAAGCCTTCTGTGAAAGCGTGGAGGGAAAATTAAACTAAAAATTTACTCACCTTTGTCTAGCAATCACAAACAAGAAAAGAGAAAAAATGAAAAACGGAAATTTACTAAAAATTTGGAAGTCTCCAAGTCAGCTGTTTGTCATGATTGCCAGACAAAGGTTTTTAAATTATTCGCAATTTTCGGCAACAGTGACAAAGAAACTTTATTAAAATTTAGAGGGATTTTTTAGCTTTACACGAATACTTTATTCAAAAATTAGACTTGTGAAAAATAAGAACAATATGTTAAAATATAATATTGTTCAGCTTTTCCTAACCGCGAAAGCGGATTTGTAGAATAACATGGCATAGCTTCTTTGTAGAAAGCACCAGAATGGTCGCTTTACATATAGTAAGTAAAACAATATGCATTACAAAATATCTCTACAAAAAGAGTTGCTTTGAAAAAATAAAGAATAGGAGAACCCAAAAATTAACTTTCAATTCGTTGAACTTGTGTTTCCAAAATACAGCTGTAGTTTATTATAAGCTCGTTCTAATTTAAAGCACGGCAAGTGCTTTGGTTGGTGTCACTAATTAAATACAAAAAAAAAAAAAAATAAGTGACGATAAAACCTGGAACTTGAGCATTGAAAGTTTGTGCAGCCTTGGCTTCTTGTGGATAAACACGATTAGTCATCGCTTCTAAATTGACAGGCACGAGTTCTAAGCCTGGCACTTGCAGTCCAAACAAAATTATATACGGACTATAAACTAATTAAATAAAAATTCGATTATTCCAAAGACCACTGATGAAGAGTACTTGGCAATACTCGAAACAGCGTTGTATGGTCAGCCAAACTTCAATAAAATTAAAATAAATTTTTGTGTTTGTCCTTTATTTCTTTTTCTGCTATTCAAAAATCCCTCTAATATTTTTTATTCTAAAAAAAAATTTAACTTCAATTTGCAAATTAAACAATCACAAAAAAACAAAAATAAAATTTATTTGCTCAACAGCTGATAGAGACAGCGTATGCTCTTCTTTAACGAAAGTAAGAAATTGCAAATGTGGCGTTTCCACAGTGTAAGTTATAAGTACCTTTAAAATCTTAAATTAAAAAAAAGTTTTTATTTATTTATAAATCTAAAAATTTTAAATATTTAAATAAAATAATTATTTTATAAAAAAAAAACCAATATTTCATGAATAATTGTGAAAGTTTTATACGTCGACACTCACTTATTAGTGAAAATGGCCTAAATAGCTATATAATGCTTAATGCAGAAGACACTAAAATAGAAGAACAAACCTCAAATAAACAAAATAAATCAACTGCTGAAATAAATATAAGAAAAACTGTCAATGAAATTGCTATAGCAAATAAAATCAAATTAATTAATAATAATAAAACAGTCAAAAAGATATAATTCCATACGAAATTAACATGTCCACAAACACCAGCCACACTAGTGGCAAAAATAATGAAACTCTAAATAAAAAAATGAGAGAATTAGAAGTCTTATGCGGCAAACTTCATCAAGAAATAATTCAACTCAAAAGTGAAAACCAAAAATTAAGGTCGCAACTTGATAACAACATTGTTCCGAAAGAGCAAACCACCATAACTTTCGAAACAGACGAGGAAGAGCTTGCTCAAGAAACCGACTGGATCGCTAAAAAAAATAAAAGAGCCTCAAAAAAGCGTAAAGCTACCACACAAAAGCATTCTAATGCAACGGAAAAGGCATCAACCAAGCTACGTCCACCTCCAAATATGGTAACTTTCTCTGATAATTACAATGACATACGAAAAATAATTACACAGGAAAGCAAAAATAAATTTTTGCTGAAATTAATGAATAACAACTTATGTAAAATCAGCACTTTTGATGGCTACGACTATCGGGAAATAACTAGAGCTCTAAATGAAGCAAATTTCTCATCGGACTTATACGAAGATAAACAGTTAAGGCCAATAAGAGTTGTAGCAAAAAACCTGCATCACTCATGCGACCCTAAAGATATTGTAGGCGACCTTGCAGAACAGGGTTTTAAAATTGTCAGAGCACTTAATAAGCTACAATTTAAAACCCAGAAACCACTGGATATGTTCATCTTAACCTTTGAGTCAGTAGAAGATACAAACAAAATCCATGAAATCAAAGAAATCTTAAATACAATAGTATCTATAGAAACAATAAAACCCTCTAAATTTATCACGCAGTGCACCAAATGTCAATCTTTCAACCATACCAAAAACTACTGTCAAAAGCAGCCTAGGTGTGTGAAATGTGCAGGTAAGCATAAAACTATAAATTGTGAAAAACCCGATGATAGTCACCCAAAATGTTGCAACTGTGGGGAGCAATACCCAGCGTCATATCGCTGTTGTGTAGTCGCAAAGGAGCTTCAAAAATTAAGAGACCAAAAAACAAATAAACTTCCTGTCACAGTTCAAACAGATAATATCAAAAGACCAATAGTATACACAAGTCGAAGAATCGCTAATGTATCATATGCAGACGCTATTAAGCCAACAATCTTTGTAGCCCAAAAAATAAATATTTCCGATGAATCACAAAATGTCCTCTCTGTTATTCTTCAAAATCTAATGGCAATAGAAAACCGCCTAGATAACTTAGAACGAAAACATAACTGTACATCTGAATGATTGCTCTCAAAATAATGGAATGGAACGCAAATGGTTTGCTCCAACACAAAAACGAATTAGAATTACTTCTGCAAACAGAAAATATAGATACATGCCTAATAAGCGAAACTCATTTTACAAAAGAATCGTATATCAATTTTAAAAAATATAAAAATAAAAATATAATATTCATCCAAGCAATAATTTCAGAGGCGGAAGTGCCGTTATAATTAAATCCAACATTAAGCATTATCAAGAAAATAAACTCTCTAACGAACAGTTCCAGGCAACAACCGTTGCACTTGAAGAGAGTGGTTCCAAAATCCTAATAACGTCCATCTATAGTCCACCAAGACATATCGTAAAATATTAACAATTCATAGATATATTAAAATTACACAAACATAAAGCAATAATTGGTGGTGATTTGAACGAAAAAAATGTTCAATGGGGGTCAAGACTAAATTCCACAAAGGGTAAGGAATTACTTAAAGCATGTCAGGCCACAGGTTTTGAAATTCTCTCCACTGGCTCTCCAACATACTGGCCAACTCATATAAATAAATTACCAGATGTCATTGATTTCTTCATTGTAAATAAAATTCAAAAATGACACATTGAACTTAAAGCAGGACTCGACTTAAATTCTGACCATTCTCAAATATTGCTTACTTATGGATGTAACCTACTATCTACGCTACCCATACTGACAGTAACAAACCGTCTACAGACTGGAATTATTTTAAGGCTCAGATAAATGAAAATATTAACCTAAAATAAATGACCTAGAGAGTGAAACGCATTGCTTTACGAGCTTAATTCAAAAATCGACAAACTTGACATATGATAGTAAAACTAACTATTCTCTCTGGAAAGCTATGAAAAAATATAAAAGATCGATCCCCCATAATCCTCCATTAAAAAAAAATAATAATGAATAGGCGAAAAGCAACATTGAAAAGGCACACGTTTTATCTAATGAAGTGTTGAAAAATCTACCTCCAAAAGGAGTGGCCAAACTTACACAGCTATTTAATGTGGGTATAAAATTAAATCATGTCCCAAGCTACTGAAAAGTTGCTGAAGTGGTGATGGTTCTTCATATAGACCAATCTCTCTCCTGCCAGCCATAGGAAAACTGTTTGAAAAGCTTATCTGGAAAAGACTTGAAAAAGTAGTTTGTCAAATAAATCTTATCCCAAATCATCAGTTTGGATTTCGAAAAAAGCACTCAACAATCGAAGAAGTACACAGAGTTACGCATGAAATAGAAAAAGCTTTAGAAAACAAAGAAACTTGTTCAGCTGTGTTTCTGGATATCTCAAAGGCTTTTGACGGGGTTTAGCACTCTGGCTTGATATATAAGTTAAACACTATCCTGCCATAGCAATACTGTAAACTACTGGAATCGTATATTAGCAAAAGATACTATCGAGTTAAAATACTTGACACGTATTCGCAATTATATCCTATAAATCGCGGGGTCCCTCAGGGAAGTATACTAGGCCCATTGTTGTACCTGTTGTACAAGGTGTATTGTCGGAACTTTTGCAGATGACACGGTAATAATGACTACAGGTCCAAACAACAAGGTGTCTACCACCAAGCTATAAATCGCTCTTCAAGAAATTGAACAATGGACAAATAAATGGAAGCTGATAGTAAACAGTTCAAAATCTAATCATGTAGACTTTACTAACAAAAGACAAAATCAAATTCCATTATTTCTAAATAGCGTAAAAATTCCAGTTGCTAATTCTGCGAAATATCTGGGCATGAGTATAGATGCCAAACTAAGATGAAAGGTACACGTCAAAAAAAAATTAACTGAGCTGAGTATAAGATACAAAAAGTTAACTTGGCTTATTGGAAGGAGATCTAAAGTATCTCAGCAAAATAAACTCATGATTTATAAACAAGTCTTCAAACCGGTTTGGCTCTATGGTGTCCAAATTTGGAGTTGTGCAAAAAAACATATAATAGATATGATACAAAGATTTCAAAATAAAGCACTCAGGGATGCAGTTAACGCTCCGTGGTACGTCAAAATGCTGATCTACATCGTGACCTTGAAATACCTACTGTCTAGCAAGAAATACAGAACGCTGCTAAAACACATTATAACAGGCTGAGACAACACATAAACAGCACCATTCCGGCGGTACTTTGCGATGACACTCACAGACGCTTATATCGCTTCAACCCAAATGACCTTTTGAGGCGTTTCAACCAGCAAGAAGATGACTAGCTCAGATCTATATGCCTTAGATAGACTTATGTAAACTTACTTGTAACAACCTCTTGTTAGTCAATATGACTAGTTGTTGTACATTTAATCTCTACATTTTGTTTAAATAAAAATAAAAAAAAAAAATAAAAAAAAAAGTTCTTTGATTTATTCGTGGTTATTCCGGTTCCAGGGATCATTAACGGCGAATACATGACAATCACACCATGCACGTCTATGATGGCATTTAATACTCATAGCAATGGATACTTTCCGATTTTAGAAATACAATTGTCACAATATGTGTCTTCAAAAAATAACATCTACATTTGTTCAGATACGCAAGAAATATATTCTCGTGAATCAGGCAAGTGCACTTCTAAAGTAAACTTATTTAATAACAGTACATCATCCTGCACTTGGCAAAGTTTCACAAGTACTACCTTATGGATCCAGTCTGTTGCACAAAATCATTGGATGTTCGTTGCAAGAAAACCTGTAAAGCTAAACGCAGTATGTGACAATGAGCATTCTCAGGTGAAATTGCAAAATACAGGTTTACTTGAGCTCTGTTGTGAGTTAAATATTTATTTTATTTGATTTCACGGGTTTTTGGCAGTTTTTCTGTATGGTAGTGTGTACGATCTTAGGTGATCGTACATTTTCCCTAAAAATAGGCAAGGTTATTTGCATCTGGGCAGTTGTTGACTAGAACCAAAGCATCAGACCGTCAGTTCGACGATAAGAAATGCTGAGTTTTGGTATTTGGTTAATAATTGGTGTCACGATGTAAGTGACTTTGAAATTGTAAATACGGAAGAATTGCAAAAATATGTAGAACATTCTTATTAATAATAAAAACTTTGCAAATTTAGCAAAGTAAATTATGAAACTATGGAAAAACCCAATTAGGTAACTAGGGTAATTTGAAGGTCATATATTGGATTTTTGCATCAAGTTTGGGTATATAAGATGGATTTAAAACCACAATAAAGAGTCAAAGTTGAAGTCAAAGTTGGAGTCAAAGTTGGGAGTCAAAGTGAAGAGTTAGAGTTGAGAGTTTAAAGTTGTGAAGTTAGAAATAAAAAAAGTGGTTAAACGAAGTAGTGTTTAAAAAAAATATATAATGTACTTTTAGACAAACAAAATTGATCAAGCGTAGTAGCGCTGACGAATAATTTTAAAACAAATAAGTCGTGTGTGACTGAAATTAAAAAGAAAACCCAAAAAATATAAATTGTAACAATGTAAAGGACATAAATAAAATTAATAAAAAATAATTGTGAAACTATACTCAAGTGTTTTTATAATAGCTAAGGACATTTAAAAATAGCTATAAACATTTATGTAAAAAATGCTACTGAAATTAAATAAATAATAACATTTAGTCCAAAGTTTGAAGTAAAGGATTCAACATTTGGCACACTCGCGTTTTTCCATGAAAATACACAACATTAATTGACGCAGCCGGTATACACACGTTTTTATAAACATACAATATAAAACGTGCAACGTGAGACGACAACGTCACCTACCTACGTGGGAGTTTACAGCATTACAACTATACAACACAACATAATTAATTAATTAATTGAACACAACATAATTGGCAACACATAATAATTTTTGGCAACACATAATAATTGGCAGCCGATACACGTTTTTTTTTACCACTAAAAGTAACAAAACGTGCAGCGAGGGACCAACACATTAAGGACAAGACAAGACCCGGATTAATAAGGAGTATCAATAAAAACAAAAAACAAGAAGAAAAATGGGAGAAAAAATTGTAAGTCATTAATAAGAAATATTTATACTTAAGTTTTTAAAATAGAAGAAAGACAAATCAAATCAAATGTGTTTTATTACAACACATAAAAATAATATTGTAATGATATAATATATATTTTTATTTTTTTTTAAAAATCAAATTTTATATGTAAATTTTCTGAATGTAAGTTTTCTATATGTAAATTTATTTCTGTATGTAAGTTTTTTTTTGAGTTCTGTTGTTCTACGTTATTATGTGAAATTTCTTAATTTTTAAGTTTGTTCGAATATAGGGAATAGTTGTTTTGTTTGCGATAAGCAATTCGAGGCAAAAGATTTAGAAAACCATCTAGATTCGCATAAATGGTTGTTTGAGGAAGCACATCGTATTATTAGTAAAATAGACAATACAAAAGATAAGGGAATATTTTACGAAAACATAAGCATAAAACCCAATAAAAACTGCATAAAACGACCAGTTCCAAAAACAGATAAAGAGTGGGCCCGACAATATAGGGGTCATTCTTTTACAAACCGGACGGATTTTGGCAAAAAATGACCTCATCACCTCCGATTTGGCTGAAATTTTTTTTATGAGCTCCTTTCATAAAATAAGAAGACCCGTATGTCGGGAAAAAATTTTGTAATTTTTTTCCTAGGAGATATGGACCCATGGGGTTTTGAGAATTGGCATTGTAGACACATTTTCAAATGGCTATATCTCAAGTTCTATAAAAGGTAGAAACTTGAAATTTATTGCGTTTTAAAGATAATTGGTTGAGCTTTTAAGAAATTGTTTAAACAATTAAGATTGTTTATATTTAAGTACTAATATTAACCGTTAAATTTCAAAAAAAAAGATATCTCAAAAGGGTACACAACATTTTTCATTTTTTATATTTTATTTAGATTTAGTTTTAAATTTTACTAAGAAATAAAAATTTTCACGATAGCATCGATTTTTATAAATTTTTTAAATTTTTTTTTCTCATAAAACACATCAAACACATGCGTGCTATATTTACATTGAATGAATTTTCAAAAAATATACTACAAATATTCTTATATAATATTTTTGATTTCAATTAGTAATAAAATTGTACATAAAACTCAAAAATTTCAGGACGATATTGTCGTTGGAAGTACTTTTAAAAAATTTATTTATCCTTCACATCACTCCAAACACATACACACGATTTTTCAGTAAAAAAAAAACAGAGGAACACGTCACACAAATTTTTCATTTTTACTTTTAATTCCGATTAAACAATAAATTCTTCTTCGAAAATAAATATTTCCAGTGTGATATTGCTTCCAGAAGTAATTTAAAAAAAATTAATTTATCAGGTGTCCTTCATGTTACTCATACGCACCATAATACCCTTGAATCAATTTTCCAAGAAAAGTGACACAATATTCACATTTTAAATTAGTTCCGCATCATCTCTATTTTTAAATTATGAATTTAAACATAATTAAACCGTTTCATGAACTTTTTCTTATATTGATCAGTTTAAAAATTAATTAGTTCCACACTAGCTGAACTACCTGAATAACTGAAGCACATAAGTACACCCACCTTCTATGGTGAGTGTTATTCTGCTACAGTTGGAAAAATTCTTTAAGCAGGTAAGAACTGTAAACAATTTGAAATGGAGTGTCTAGGTACTCCTATATTTAAAAGATCCAGTATCAAATTTGGTATAAAATGTTAAGTAAGTCTGACAAATTTTCAAGTAAGAACATTTAAATAATGGCAAAAGTTGAAAAAAATAAATTGCATCTACGGCAATTCAATGACTTAAAATGTTTCAATCCGCTGAAGTTAAAAATACATCCAAGAAAGGCCAAAGTAAGGCAAGTTTCAGATAGTATCCTGCGTATGTTGGGGATGCCTAGGACCAAAAAAAATATGGGGAAAAAAATATGTAACAGTTGCCGAATGAGACTGGCGATGAGAGCCAAAAAAATAAGAACAATGAAGGAGCTATATCGGAAAACAGCAGCCAGTCATCGAGCGAGGAAAATATTCAACCATCAAGTAATAGCAGTTCGGCTACATACGAAACTGAAGTCAGAAAAAGTGCTATAAGTCCATTAAATAAAGCACTCTCTCTAATAAGCAATACCCCAATTACATCGAGAAAACTTAAACAACAGGAATATAAAAATGAAAAAATAAAGGATATAACTGAAGCGATTAAACATAAAATTTTCAACATTCCTCCCGATGAGTCCAACAATAGCGATGAAGAAGATGACCTTGCATCAATTTTAAAAAATCTACAGGAAAAATTCAATGGCTCAGCAAATAGGACGATGAAAATAAAAATATTGAGTGTGGTACATAATTGGTCTTTTCGAAGAATCACAACTCACTTTCCAAACGCTACAAAGCATATGATTACTGTAGCTAAAAAACTTGCTTCAGAAAAAGGAATCTTAGAAGACCCAAATCCAAAAAGCCACCCATCGTTAGAAAATGATGCTTAGCTGGTACCTTAAAGAGGAATGCTGCAAGAGCTAGTCTTCAACGAATACATAATCCAATTCAAACACCAAAGGAATTATTTAACTGGGCTAACGAATGTTTACCAAATGTTGTGTGCCATTTCTCAACATCAAAAGACTATGAAGCTGAAGAAAATAAGATTAAACACCGTTTCGAAGCAGCTATATCAGTTAAAGGCACATTAAAATATCACTGCTTTATTCCTAATTCGAAAACGATATTAATGGCAAAAATATTTTCTTCTGCAGACATTACAGATTATGTATCAATAATGAAATGATTATTAATAAAATCAATACAAAAACTTAAAAAAAATATTTTGTTTATAGTTCTTTACAGTTTATCTCTATATAGAATTGTTTACAGTTTATTTCCTATAACAATTCGTACCTGCTTAAAGAATTTTTTCAACTGTGTAATTATGTGCTGCAGTTATACAGGTAGTTCAGCTAGTGTGGAACTAATTAATTTTTAAACTGATCAATATAAGAAAAAGTTCATAAAACGGTTTAATTATGTTAAAATTTATAATTTAAAAATAGAGATGAGGACGACAATATCGTCCTGAAATTTTTGAGTTTTATGTATAATTTTATTACTAATTGAAATCAAAAATATTATATAAGAATATTTGTAGTATATTTTTTGAAAATTCATTCAATGTAAATATAGCACGCATGTGTTTGATGTGTTTTATGAGAAAAAAAAATTTAAAAAATTTATAAAAATCGATGCTATCATGAAAATTTTTACTTCTTAGTAAAATTTAAAACTGAATCTAAATAAAATATAAAAAATGAAAAATGTTGTGTACCCTTTTGAGATATCTTTTTTTTTTGAAATTTAACGGTTAATATTAGTACTTAAATATAAACAATCTTAATTGTTTAAACAATTTCTTAAAAGCTCAACCAATTATCTTTAAAACGCAATAAATTTCAAGTTTCTACCTTTTATAGAACTTGAGATATAGCCATTTGAAAATGTGTCTACAATGCCAATTCTCAAAACCCCATGGGTCCATATCTCCTAGGAAAAAAATTACAAAATTTTTTCCCGACATACGGGTCTTCTTATTTTATGAAAGGAGCTCATAAAAAAAAATTCAGCCAAATCGGAGGTGATGAGGTCATTTTTTGCCAAAATCCGTCCGGTTTGTAAAAGAATGACACATAGGCAAGAATTTAGAGAATTGTGGAATTAAACATTGTTTTTTTTTCTAAGTAATAAGTGTAATGCAGAGATATGGTTTGGTATTTTTTTCTTTTGATTAATTAATTATTGTTATTGGTTGAATGGGGTCACGTAATTGTTTTGTTTTTATTTCTCATAAATGGAAAAGGAAATCGAACATTTACAACAGGAGCTTAGAGTATTTAAAAGATATTTAGAATCGGCAAGAGTACACGCTTGGGAAAAATTAATTAAACTTAATCCAGATAAGGAATTTGTTCAATTAACAAAAGATCATATTAGACATAACAGGTTAACGAGGGTTGAAAAACTTGAATACATAAAGGAAAATATAGAGAGTGTGGAAGGGATAAGGTCTAAAGAATTGGCGAACGTTATTGAAGATTTGTCAGATGCTAAAAAGGGTTTGGAACATAAGTGTAAGCAACTAAGTTCACGCACGGAAGAACTAACATCTTTATTGCAAGACGCGGAAGATCAGACGGCAATTTTGGAGAACGTTTTAAAATACCAGCGAAAAACGGAACAGGACATCAGTATAATCTTGGACTCAGAAGGTACAGATCACATTAGGGAAAACGAAATTAAAAAGCTAACAGCACAAATTGATGATTTAAAGAAAGAACTAGCGAAGTGCGGGCAAACAAAACAGTTACTGAGAACAATGGTGGAAACAAACAAAAACGAAAAAAAAGTTATGGCATCGATTACGGCAATCATGGAAATAGTAACCAAGGTGGTACCGTATTTCACGGGCACAGAAGGACCCGATCTACGGAGTGAAGTACACAAGTTTATTGCTGGTTGTGAACTGGTACAACAAGCACTACCGCAAGAGGGAGCACAGTATGTCGTAAGTTGCATAAAACAAAGATTAGTGAGTGTAGCTTACGAGAATATCGCGGGTAGACCATTCAACACAGTAAATGAATTGTGTGAGGCGGTTAAACGTACATACCTCAGGAAACGTACATTGGAACACATAAGGAATGATCTAACTTGTACTAAACAAAGACAGAATGAGTCCGCGAGTTCGTTTGGAGGTAAACTGGAGGCGTTACTACATGAAGCCGAACAACTAATAAGAAATCAAGGAGGTGAGAGTGAAATTCTGTCACAGTTAGGAGAATACAGGCGACTAACAGTACGTTGTTTTATTAAGGGTTTAAAAGACAATAGTTTAAAGCATAGGTTTATTGGGTTAGAGAATGATCCTATCCAGAAACTAATTTTTATTGCAGAATCAGCCGAAGAATTATTGGGTGAATCACGTTCAAATATAAACATGTCCACCACAGAGAATCGAACAGAAATGAAATGTACGTTTTGTAAACAAGACGGACATGGATGGGCATACTGCCCAGAAAGACAAAATACGCCATACTGTACAAATTGTGGAGTATATGGGCATGAAAATGGACCCAAATGTAGAGAACATCCTATGGAGACAGTAAAACAAGAAAAATCGGCCTGCAATTTCTGCAAGAAGACGGGTCACGATACAAAGGATTGTTTCAGTAGACTAAACAAATTGTATTGTACTTCTTGTGGAGTGAGAGGACATGAACAGAATAAATTTTGTAAACTGGGACATACAGGACGTGGGAACCAAAATAACTACAGTAACGTGAGACAAGAGAGGGACTGGCAAAACCATTCAGTACCTTTAAAGCACAGTAATCCAAACTTTAGCAGACCAAGTGGAAGACCTTTGAGTGCAAATCTTAGATGTTTTAGGTGCGGCAAAGAAGGACATTTTGCAAAAACTTGCAGACTAACAGTACCAAACCCGTTGGGAAACTT
>NC_051847.1:123117024-123137101 GCF_002237135.1 Teleopsis dalmanni
CTCTTCTACTGTTATTTCCTTGGTTCTTCCACCAGGATTTCTTCTACGATATTCTTCTAATGTTATGGGTTTTGGACCCGCTTCTGGATTGTTTAAAATTGCTTGTTGTAAAGTTTTCACAATTTTCGCAAATGTGTCATCAATTTCTTGTTGTGACATTTCCAGTTTTATTTATTTTTTTAAGAAAATTTTTAAAATTAAATCGTTTGCAAAATCGATAATGTACTGGTGTGTACTCAAATGTTTATTAAGTATTTTTTTTGTGTGGAAACTTTTACCACAAACAAAACAATTATAACTTTCCATTCGTTATTGTAAAAATATACTATAATTGAATATCTAATTGTAGAATTAGAAGATGATTATTAAACTGCTTTAGTTGATTTGATCCGTAGGGGGCAGGCTTCTTGTTATTGAACTGCTTTAGAGGATTTGAACTGCTTTAGAAGATTTGAACTGCTTTAGAAGATTTGAACTGCTTTAGAAGATTTGGTCCGTCAGGGGCAGGATCGCCATGTAATGATATAACAGGATCGCCATATGTAATGATGTTGTATTATTGCTATGTTATGTTATTCTACTATTGCCATATAATGGTTATTGCAGGATGTCAGAATCATCAATATATATATTAGCAGGATTGTTGAATTAGGTCTTCTTGATTAATGATATTTGAGTCCTGAAAGGATTTAAGGATCTCCTATCGACCAGTATGAGTGGAAACGACCTATCAGTTTATTGTTGAGTATTACTAAGCTCTTCAGCCGCTTATTGTTCTTTCAGCATCTAAATGCCGCATAGAACACGATTCAAATAAAAGACGTAACCTTGTCTTAAGTTAAATTGAATCTATTTTATTATCAAAAATTACGGGTATTTATACTTATTCTAGCTTATTTACTAAACAATTATTATTTACTTTTTGATTGATTTGAGTAACCAATCAATGCATTGGTTACTCCCATAAATTACATTAATTATTTTATTACATTAATTTTATAAACAAATACTCTTCTAACGCATTACAATAATACGTCATATATTGTTTTTAAAGAGTTAATGTACTTTCTAGAATTTAGGTCGGAATAGTGCAATGACCATACATGCTTATCATGTCTTATGTTACAAATGCATATTTGTAACAGCATGAGTCAAAATATTTCTTTTAAGTAATATGATCAAAGTCAAAGCGTCAAACCGACAAAAGTGCATATTATAATTTATGACACATTTATTTTGTCTGAATGAACAGTGGCTTGTCACATATGATATTAACGTAGGTCATGGGCACTACACTACTTTTACCGCGCTCTCCCACAAACCACCAAAATGGGGCGATCTGGGTGGAATAAAATGAAAATTGACACCTCTATCGGCACACTCATTTGTTATACGATTTCTTGTGGACGTCTTGAAGAACTCTTCAGCCAATTCATTCAGTTCTCGTGAAGCTCCTACAAAATTAGTCGCATTGTCACACATTAAATAAGCACTAAGGCCCCTTCTGGCAAAAAAACGTTTCAGACAGGCAATGAATGCATTACTACTTAAGTCTGACACCACCTCAATATGAACCGCCTTAGTGGAAAAGCAAACAAAGAGACATAAGTGTGCTTTATCTGGTCGTTTTCCGCGTATGTTGAAGTGGATTTTAATTGGACCAGCAAAGTCCATGCCTGTATGCATAAATGGAGTAACACCTGCATCGACGCGATAAGACGGCAGCGAACCCATGAGTTGTGTTGACGTCGTTGGATGTTGACGAAAACAATCCAAACAGCTTCGAACGACTTTGCGAGCTAAGTATCGGCAATTTATAACCCAATATCTTTGTCTTACGAATGCACAAAGTGCTTGAACGCCAGCGTGATAGTTAATGCGGTGTAAGTACTTAATTAAAGCGCGTACGCAACCGTGATTATTTGGCATCAAAATTGGGTGCTCAACCGGAAATGGCAGCGAGGCATTCTTTAATCGCCCACCTACTCGAATAATTGGCGCGGGACCCTTGGTACCTATAAACGGGCTTAACCCTTGAATGTTTGAACTTTTAATACTCTGATTTGACCTTATACAGTTAATTACGTCGCCTAAACAAACGTTCTGAACATTAAACACCATGTAATGAAGCCCACCTCTCAACTCTGACACAGTTAAAGTTTCTACATCTGTCCCTGAATTTCGTTTTTTTATACGCACGCGTTGAACCCATCTAAAAATATAACTGAAGACTCTTTGCAGCTTACCAAATTCATTAATAAATTTGCACCTACTTACTAAATCTTCCAAATTGTGACTAGGTTTACAAAATAAACTGAGTATTTGTTTTCTTTCTTCAGGTATCGCTTCATTAACTATTTTCCAATTATATTGTAGCCAATTCTCTTTGTCCAGACTTAAGAATGCTGGGCCTTTGTACCACAAGTTGCAGTCTTTAAGTTCACTAGGATACATGCCACGCGAGATTATGTCTGCCGGATTAAGCTTCGACTCAATCTTATGCCAGCTCTCGGGGACTGATAACTCTTGAATTTTATCTACTCGATTTGCTACAAATGTTACCCATCTTTTAGAATAAGATAATAACCAATTCAGTACTATAGTTGAATCAGTCCAATAATGGACAGCTTGAATCTTATGGGCGATACATTTCTGAATTCTGCACATTAACTCAGCTAATAATAACGCACCTTGAAGCTCTAAACGAGGCAATGATGTTGCATGTACAGGAGCATCAATTGATCTAACATAAATAGCTGCACCAAACGCCCGTTCCGAGGCATCGAAAAACCCATGTAACTGAATGGAACTAACACTGTTTAGTGACACTACCGACCGAGGGAAAGTACACTTTGAAATTGATCTTAATTCTTGGCGATACTTTTGCCACCTAGTATGGAGATCCTGAGGAAGTGATTCATTCCAGTGGATATTACGGAGCCACAACTCCTGCATAAATATTTTTCCAATTATAATAATCGGACTTAGTAACCCCAGAGGATCAAATAATTGAGCTAACTCGGACAATACTCTCCGTTTGGAAATCGATTCGGTCTCCGTAATATCATAAGTGAACTTCCAAAAATCACTTTTTGAATCCCAATAAATTCCCAATGTTTTTGAACAATCATCTGTTTTAATTAAAAGTGGCGAGTTCATAGTGGCGGATAGTTCCTCACAGTTAGAGCGCCACTTATGTAGCTCAAAATTGCCCAAACTTAATAGAGATGTAACTTCATTTTTAATTGCTATCAATTCTTGCACTGAATCTGCCCCACCTAGCATGTCATTCATATAGAAGTTGTTCATTAACATTGACGCAGCTTCTTTATGTGTATCCCTATACTCATCTGCCAAAAATTTTAAACATCGAACTGCCAGATAAGGAGCTGAACTAGTACCGTAAGTGACCGTTTTTAGTCGCAACACCTGCATTGGATATTCAGAATTATCGCGCCAAAGAATACCTTGATAATTTATGCCCTCATCATCAACTAAAATCTGTCTGTACATTTTAGAAATGTCAGCTGTTAAAGCAAATCTATAACATCGAAAATGAATCAGAATTTCAAATAATTCCGGTTGTAATGTTGGTCCAACTAATAACATATCATTTAAGGATCGCCCATTACTCGTCTTGCACGACGTGTCGAAGACTACACGTAATTTTGTAGTTATACTCTCCGGTCGGACTACTGCATGGTGCGGCATAAAATATTTGATCTTTGCTATTTCCTCTGCATTATTTAAAATTTCTAAATGATCCAATGCGTGATATTCTTTTATAAATTGAGTATATTGTTCTTTCAATGAACTGTCCCGTCTGATTCTAAGTTAAGAAAACGTTTTTGCGCAATTTTAAATGACTCCCATAGTGTTAGTTGAGACGCACAAAAAGGCAACGAAACTATAAATCTGCCGGAATCTGTTCTTTTTACCGAATTTAGAAAATTATCCCCGCAAAGCTGTTCTTCGCTTGTAAGTTTTTTCTTTAGAGCTACTACTTCCTCACATCGCCAAAATCTTTCAACTAAATTAGGTAGCTCTACTAAATTAGGTGACCTATCGCAGTTTTGAGTAATTGTGAATGATTTGTCCTACAGCTAATAATTTGAAAAAGAGATCGACTCCTAGCAGCAAATCCACCTTACTATTTTTTATTTTTTGGTAAATTTCAATTGTCTACCTCAACGTGTACATTAGGTGTACAATGAGTAACACTATCTAAGACAAAAAACTGAGCAACCGCCGAGAAGCTTGTCACACAAGAGCTTATCGAAGCTGCAGTCTGCCCCAGTATTTTTGCTTTCGTTTCACCGATCCCAATTACAGATAACTGTGATGATTTTACATCAAGTTTCAATCTCTTCGCTAGTTTCTCAGTTATAAAGTTTAATTGACTTCCAGAGTCTAGAATACATTTGCATTCTTGATGAGATCTATTACCACTGACGGACACTATTGCCGTGGCTAAAAAACAAGTCGAAGTAGTAGGCCACAATGTGCTAGAGCAGTCCTACTAGCTTCCTTATGAGATTGTGTCGGAACGAAATCGGCACCCCTAGGCTCCTTCGAAACTCTGTCGCTTCTATGTAACAGCGTATGGTGATTACCTGAACAAGTTTGACAACGACTGGATCCACACTCCTTTATAGAGTGTCGTTTTTCTAGACAAATTAGGCATAATGAATATTTTTTTGCCTCATAATATCGCTGTAACGGCGACAGTTTAAGAAAATTTTGACATTGGTATAGTGAATGCTTGCCTTCACAACTATAACATCGGATCTTTGAGTCAGAATTAAATGAAGCTATCAACACAGAGCTACCTTGCTTATTATTTGGCTTCTTTTGAATTCTATCCCCAACATTGCGAGTTAATTCTCGATTAGCTAACATAGCATGTTGATTAACTAGAAATTTCGACAATAAAGCCCATGACGGTAAAGTCGTACAATCCCATTGACTCTCCCATTTGGATAAAGTGCTTGGATCAAGTTTAGATCGAATCGAATTGTATATTATCACGTCTAAAATATCCTTTTCGTTTCCTAACGATTTTAGAGCTTCAAGTTGCGTATTAACCCTATCTACTAACAATCTAAGATTATCTGAGCTTCCATGATCCATTCGCGGCAATTCCGTAAGCTCCCTAACGTGCGCTTGAAATATTATTGACCGATTTTCAAATCGATTTTTTAAAAGCCCTAGCGCTCTTTTATAGTTGGACGCAGATAGCTCCAATCCCTCAATTGTGGACAACGGTACTGCATCTAAGCAAGAACGCAGATGTACAAATTTGGAAAGCTCATCTAATTCAACATCTGAGTCAACTAATGTGACGAATGTGTTGAACCAACTCATCCATTCAGTATATTTACCCGAAAAATGGGGTAATTTCAATTTTGGCAAATTACAGGAACGGTGTTGATTCCCTGGCAATGTAACGGAAAAGCCGCCACTAGTATCTAACACACTACACTGCTCTTTTCTCTTAGAATGCTCGCTTACTATAATTGCCTTTATGTCACAATAAAGGTCTTCAAAGTAAATTCGTTTAAATTCTTGGCTGGGTTCCTCATTCCCTTGCTCTATTTCAGTTTGTATATCGCGAAGTTGGGAGAAATTCGTCTCAATTAGACTTAAGCGTATCCTCAGTTCAGATTCATTCATGGAATTAATATTTTTGACCAACAGCGATTTGCTATGTTCTAACGATTTACATAGGCTATCTTACTGGCAGCCAAATCATTAGCTTGGTGACATGTCTTACGTCCCATTATTTCAATAATATTAATTAATAGCTTCAATGAAATGGCTGATAGTTACCAGTTTTAATAAAATTAATTATTTAACCAACGAATTAAAATTATTTTACTATAAAAAATAGATCAACTGAGGCAATTTAAAATTATTTTGCTATATAAAAAATCAACTGAGGCAATTTCACCAACAAATTTAAAAAATATTTTATAATAAGAAATACCTCGTGCGCATAAAATGTTAACTGCACTTAACGGGTAAGTCCGTTATCGACACCAAGTGAAAAACAAATTAAATTGCTCAACTGCAACTTATGTATTTCAAACTGTTAGACCAAAACGAAAACTTTTACTATAGAAAAAAATAGATCAGCTGAGGCAATTTCAACCAACGAATTAAAATTATTTTACTATAAAAAATAAATAAACTGAGGCAATTTCAATCAACGTAAATCGTATTTCAAACTGTTTGACCAAAAATTAAAACGAAGCAATGGTCGCAGTACACAAATCCACGTGGCAATTTCGTTCTCACATGCTATCAATTTTGATGCCAAACTAAACGGAACCGTACCCACCTTAACGTACACGCTAAATTTCTATTTTATTAATACACAAAATAATTACCGAATTACCGTCCACT
Organism: Teleopsis dalmanni; assembly: GCF_002237135.1. NCBI lineage: Eukaryota > Metazoa > Arthropoda > Insecta > Diptera > Diopsidae > Teleopsis > Teleopsis dalmanni. The sequence goes on from NC_051847.1 coordinate 123,123,430, forward strand.
AAGCTCGCTTTGCTTTCTTACTGCTTATGACTGCTTCCTTGTTGACTAATTATCCTTTATGTTTTCTTTTTATTATTAGGACACCTTCAATCTTCCACTTAAATGTCCCTGCTCGGGCGCCAATGATTAAGCCGTAATGTTTTTTACGGCTGACTGCAACTTTACAAAAACAAACGAAATAAAAACACTTTAAAATATTTTATGTGTTGCTCGCTCAACTTATTAATTGCAAGTGAAGATTCTCTTTATTGAAGTTTGACTCGAAGTCAAACTATTTTTACCAGGTTGCCAACACATTTTTTTTATAATAGTAAATTACAAATTAAATTCAAAAGTTATTAACACAATTTTTATAATGACAAATTATAAATTACAATTGAAGGAATTAAAACGTATTTTTGTTTATAATAACAAATTATAATTTAAATTAAGGCATTAGAACGTATTTCTTTTATAATAACAAATTATAATTAAAATTAAAGAAATTGAAACGGCTTGACCAAACACCATATAAATTAAGAATCTTTTCTTTAAATAAAATTTATACTGTTTAAATTTTTAAAAGCTAACATATGTGTTCAGTTAAATATTACAGCGTAAAAAAATATTATTTTTTTTTCTTTTAAGATCAGAGATATTTGGAGGAATTTATTTACAAAAAAAAATTGACCTTAGGCGGTTAAATTTTTTTCTTCATCTTCTTCTTTTTCAATTTATACTGTTATTAACCGGAATACCTGTATACCGTTGTATACTAACGGTGTGTCATGTGGCCGTTACTGTCCTTTCTTCCAGTTGTTTTTTTTTTCTTAATCCTTCGGTTCCGGAGTATAATTTCTCTAGCGCTTCTGCAGGATTTCAAATAGCCGTAGTCATCCACTGACAGTCAAATAGATGAATATCTATTTCTTTATGCACCTTTTATTTCATATTTATTACGGCTGTGTCGTTAGTTAAAATTTTTTTTTTTTAAATGGATATACAAATTTTAAAAAAAATATGTTTTTTTCTTTCTTGATTTAACTTTTTGAATTTTTATGAACTTTTAGCCAAATTTTAATTAAGTTTTGAAATTCTATTCACTTTTAATAACTTTAGCTAAGTTTTACTTAACTCTTTGAATCTTATAAACGTTTGAAATCTTTTAATTAAATTTTTGTTAATTTGTCAATTTTGTTCACTTTTAATAATTTTTCAGTTAAATTTTTGTTAACTTGTGAATTTTATTCACTTTTAATAATTTTTTAGTTAAATTTTTGTTAACTTGTGAATTTTGTTCACTTTTAATAATTTATTTTAATTATTTAATTATTTCACTTTTAATTATTTAATTGCTTAGTTTAATATACACCACTGTCAGTCCTCCGAAAATGAAAAGACAAAAGAGACTGAATCAAACCTCTGCTAGTTCTTTTATACTCCTGTCGTCTAACTGAAAACACTTTTTCTAGAACATTCATCGTCCTGTTAACTTCAAATTTGGCGCTGAAGGCTTTTTAAACTTTTCAACACTTTTCAGGTACTTGGTTGTTCTCTCGTAAATTGCTGTTACTGGCTTTTCCTGTGTTTATTTTGGTTTTGATATGGAGGTGAATGAACTATTACAAAACTCTCTTTATTTTTTTACTTCCACAAGAGTATGACTTGCCGTTTTGTATTTACGATGATTATTCCTGCTTGGTAACACCTCGTTCTCTCAGTAGTTTGAACTTGGTGCAGCATTCGCTGGAATTCGCCTTGAATGCACTGATCAAAACAACACAAAAACAAGCCGAAAGCAGATGCAAAAGCTTTTTACTTATTTTTGGTTTATCAACGTGCGAGCAATGCACGTTGAATTTATTTGTTTACAAAAAAAAATGATGTGATGTTTTTCAGTTAAATTATTTAAGTGTTTTTTTTTTTTTCATTTTAATTTTTGCTTAATTTTAACGTTTTAATTTTTCTTTACAAAAAATTTATAAATGTAATAAATAAGTGTAACAAACCACATACACAATCAATGCAATGAAATAGGTCGAAAACAAAAACAAACTTGGCAGCGAGTGCTGAACAAAACCAAATTGCAGCGCAATCAAAGCCCGATGCCGAGCTTCCACGCTTCAATTGCAAACGGCATACAGACTACAGACTTTTGAAGACTATTCCGCCGCAAGCGAACAACAACACAAAGAGGAGTTCGGCGACGCGTATAGAGCTCAATGGGCATCGAGGGAATTCCGGGGTAATGTCGTGAAGGTTTATTTGCTTCTTGTGGTATTAATTTGTTACTTTTCCACAGGCCTACATAACACTTATCAAACGAGATCAATATGGTAATATTGATAGATTTAAGTCGAGGCTGGTTAGCAAAATTTGCATTCAGCAATTTAATAAAAATTATTAGGAAAATTTTTCGCCCGTTATGCGAAAAACAACAAGAATATTACTAGCGTTAGTTGGTGCGAAAGAGTTGTTTCTTCATCAGATTGACATATCAAATACATATTTAAACAGCGATCTGTAGGAAGAGATATACATGCAGCAACCAAAAAATTCTATGGATAAGAGGTATCCCAAACGTGTTCTGAAGTCAAAGCAGGCTATTTATGGCTAGAATCATGCTTATATATAAAGTAAAGTCAAAATACTTGTAATTTTATAGTAGTCTATGTTGATGATCTAATAATCGCTGCTCGAATAAAAAAGATATTAATAACATCAAGAACAAAATAAAAGAAAAACTTGAAGTACACGATGTTGGCCCTCTGAGCCATTTTCTTGGAACTATAGGGAGATGGGGAATTACGAGATTTATCAGTTTGTTAGTCGCAATACATTGAGTCTTTTGGAGTTGTATAATATTAGCGTGTGTTGTCCTGCCTCTACGCCTCTTGATCCGGGTTTTAAAATAAAGTGCAATAATGAAAATTGCACTAAAGTGATTTAGATTAAATATCAATCGCTGATAGGTTCGGTAATGTATCTTGCAATTTCAACAAGGCCATCAACATCAAAGAAATATTGACCTGCATGCAGAACATGAAGCGGGTCACGTTTTGCGATATGTATCTAAATTTGCACTATCGCAAAAGCGCTGAACCCGTTCAAGATTACGTCGATGCCGATGGGCAAGAAACGGTCGAGATAGGAAATCTTACTCCAGTAATACATAATCACTCCAATATCCTCACCATATCCTTTCCCACTTCCATCTCCCCCTAATCCGCGTGTTCATCGGACTTGTTTGCTGTCGGGAGCAGCAGACTATATTTTAGGGTCGCACCTCATTGATACCTGCCCGCCTCAGTGAGTAACTTTGGGCTTACCGTGTTGTCGGGGGCTATGACACGGCAGACCTCTTTTCCCCACACTCGTGATAACTCTATGGAACGAAATTTGAAATATATAAAAAAACTAGCAGCAGCATATACTGCAACTCAACTGACAAAGCGGTTGGAGTCTAATATCCAACATACCGATCGCCGGGAAGTCTTTCCAAAACGGAAAGCAGAAAAGCGCACTGAGAGAAGCTAGGAACAAAACTATCTGTTTGCTAACTAAATTTAAAACGGAATCTCCGTTACAAAAAGCAGGTCAACGAACTGTGGGCTTGAGGGTTACACCGAAAGAGGAAACCGTCGAAACACCACCACCACAGCTTTCGACAAGCACTGGTCTAATCTCCGGCCAAAGCTTTCGCGACGCTAGGATATCTACTGGCTTAAATGGTGCGGGTACAAAAGGGTACTTGCGCTATCTCAAAGAAGGCTTCACGCCTGAATCGGCCAAGGAAAAGGCCTTTAATCGACCGAAGGGCAGTCAAGACTCCAAAAAGAGGTCTGCTCAAGAAATCACTCCGATCGATGTTCAATCGACTAAAAATAAACGAGGGAACGATAAATCTCCACAAGCAAAGAACGTCACGCAAGTGGCTACACTAAAGCAGCCTGTCTGAAGCCATAAAAACCAACGGCAGTTGGAATTTCTACAGGTTCAGCTCAGTCCCGGTCCACCTGCATAAGAGGCGGGAAAAAAAGGCGGGAAGTAACTCAGCTGGGAAAACCATACCAGCTGAAGGTCCGATACCTGCAACTCTTGCGAAACAAGTGGAGGACGAGACGATGAGGAGCGAGAAGGTTGAGGAAATCATTGTGCTACCTCACGAGAGTGAGGACATTGAAACCCTAGATCTATTCCTACTAAACTTGGCACCCGATGACAACTCCAACAGAATCTTTCTGTCAGACACCGACGATGATCTGGCAAGAGAAGCGAAAGAAGAATAACCACTTGATGACCAGTACTAAAATCGCTCAAATAAATCTGCACCATGCAATAGCTGCGTCGGCAGTTATTGCAAGGGCAACGCTTAAATCGAACTTGAGCATAGTGCTGGTTCAAGAACCCCGGATACACAGGGGTGGAATTTATGGTTTGACTGCAAGTAATATGCAGAAAATGTGGGATGTAAGATGTGACAAACCAAGATTATTGAATACTAATACTAATTTTATCTGTCTTTCAGAATTTCTCTCCAGGGACCTCGTTGCCATACAAATTCCGGCCAACATCAATGGAGCTCTACGGAACGTCGTCGTAGCTACAGGCTATCTACCAGGAGACGACACTCATGTACCATCTGCAGAGGTCGATAAACTGGTGGACTACTGCGAGAGAATGAAGATGCCACTTATATTTGACTGCGATTCAAACGCGCATAACGAAGTATGGGGAAGCACAAATACCTATACAAGAGGTGAGTACCTTTTAGAATTTATAACTAGTAAAAAATTAGAAATATGTAATGTAGGCAAGACACCAACATTTGTAACCAAATCACGCAAAGAGGTCCTAGATATTACTATAGGAAATACTCGAGGCTGTGAGTTTGTGAAAAAATGGAGAGTATCCAGTGAACATTCCATGTCTGACCATAGAATCCTAAGGTTCGACATTGAAGGCTCACTAATTAACAAGAAAACCCAAGAAAAACAAATTGGGTAACCGATACGGAAAATCTGAAAGGAAATCTTGACCAAATAGTGCTCGGTGAAATCATTCAGAATAAAATTCAATTACAAAATAACCTAAGAAACCTCAATAATTCCATATTAAATGTATATGAGGATAGCGGTCCATTAAGTTCGATGTGCCTTGGTGGAACAATGACCTAAAAAATCTAAGAAACACTGTCAGAGGACTATTTAATTATTCAAAGCGAACAGGAGATTGGACAGAATATAGGCGATATCTTTTTCTGTATAATAGGAAAATTAGGGCCTCAAATCGTAAAAGCTTCCGAAAATTCTGCGAAAACATAGAAAGCACAACAGAGGTATCAAGACTTTGTAAGATGCTTGCAAAACGCAATAGCCTTACTTCCATCAATCTCAAGCGAAAAAATGAAAGTTTCACCGAAGGTGAAAAAGAAAAGGTATGACTACTTCTGGACGTACACTTCCCAGAATCGTCTCCAACTCTAGGGACAGAATCAGGACACACTGAACCCTTTAGGATAATAAGGAAGGAAGATTACCAAAAATATGATTACAATGCCTAGAATCAGGTGGGCGATTAATTCGCTCCAGACGCTGAAATCTTCAGGTGTTGATAGTGTCTTTCCGGCACTACTCCAAAAAGGAATTGAAAAGCTGCCAGGCCCGATAATTAGAATAGCTGGAGCCAGTATTGCATTGGGCCATATAGCGACTATGTGGAGTAGGGCAAAGTCGTGTATGAGGATCCTACTCACCTAAAATCTTTCAGAGCACTCTGCCTTACATTCTTTCTACTTAATGTAGTAGAAAAAGTCGTGGATAACTATATCAGGAGTACTACACTAAAAGAAACTCCACTATACAGTTACCAACACGCCCATCAAGTCATTCGACAGAAACGGCCCTATACCAACTAAGCAACACGATTTAGGGCAACATAGATAAGAAAGAAATAGCAACCTGCGCTTTTTTAGATATTGAAGGAGCCTTTGATAACACTTTACATGAGGTCATAAACTCAACTCTTTGTAGAAGAGGAATCAATAACACTTTCACACTGGATGAGCAACATGTTCCACACCTGGAGAGTAGAAATTCCGACCAGTAATGGCAATATTTTTGCAAACACTTCACGGGGGTGTCCTCAAGGTAGAGTATTATCACCCCTAAAGTGGAGTATGGTAGTTAGGGTGCCATTAATTTTCGAAAGTCAGAAAATTTTCCGGGGGATCCCCCAGATCGGTTCATTTTACTAAAAAAATAATTTGGGTATTTCCAAAAGTTATAGATCTATTAAAAATTAACAATTCACTCCTACAAAGTTCTTCTGTATTTCTATCAATTATTGAATAAAGGCAAATATAACCTGAAACTACCCGATTGCATTTAGGCAAGTTCTATGAATGCATTTGCTCACATGACTGTATTTTGCTTACTAAATTTGCTAGATAAAATCTAATATTTAGATAGTATACATTGTTCAATAACTCGTTTGTTATTGAAACTGAATCGACACTTGAATCGATTCAGTGTTGCTTAGGAATCCGTCACTTGAGTCAGTTAGTATTAACAATTGCTGAATTAAGCACTTGAACCAACTTCAGAATAAATTGCTTTTGATTTTTATTGTTTTTTAACAACTAGGCACTTGAACCTATTTGCTTGAATTTTAATAAGCACTTGGAACGAATTAAGACTACAATGATTTCTAGAATTGAATTGAATTTTATTACTAAAAATTAGGGTTTTTATACAGATTTGGCAAGGTGTTGATACATACAATTCCCACGATAATGCTTTATACTTTAAGCTGCATTAAAGTAGCGATTAGATATCGCTCAGCTTATTCGTAGGAACGGTCACAGTTCTCATGGAAATTGTATGCATTTTCGAATAACAAATAAGGAATATTACTTGCGTAATTTCCTTACCAACCTGGTATATGTTTATAAACTTATTTTCTTTTAACCTTGAACTAAGTCCATATATCAGCTTGATTTACAAACATAATTATTTTTTTAATAATAATAATACTGACCTTGCACAAACGAATTTTCATGTCTCATAATGTTCTGTATTAAAGTATTGTACATGCCAAATGCATGGCTTATCTGATATCTTAATCTTGGGTTGATATCTTAACCCACCGTTCAGGGCTAAGATATCAAATCATTAACATTATGAGAATAAAAATTCGCTTTGATAACAAACAAAAATAATAGAATAAATCTAATTAAAATAAATGATTTGTAATATATTACGTTAAATATAATAATAAAATAAATCTAATTAAATTAAAATACAACATTTGTAGTATCTTATGTTGATCATTATTATGTCCAAATTGGACATTATGCCCCCCGGTTGAAGCCAGTCAATCTTATTTTACTCCGTGCTGATGTTTTCCAATTTTAGAGATGGTTGCCGAGAAATTGATGTCACTATTGGGCTTGAGTGAAAGCTAGTGTGAGAATATTTTAAGCTAGTAGTTATTGTGTACCAGGGTGAGTATGCACCCTGGTAGGAGCTGTTGTGTATTTTCATGGAAAAACGCGAGTGTGCCAAATGTTGAATCCTTTACTTCAAACTTTGGACTAAATGTTATTTTTTATTTAATTTCAGTTGCATTTTTTACATAAATATTTATAGCTATTTTTAAATGTCCTTAGCTATTATAAAAACACTTGAGTATAGTTTCACAATTATTTTTTATTAATTTTATTTATGTCCTTTAAATTGTTACAATTTATATTTTTTGGGTTTTCTTTTTAATTTCAGTCACACACGACTTATTTGTTTTAAAATTATTCGTCAGCGCTACTACGCTTGATCAATTTTGTTTGTCTAAAAGTACATTATATATTTTTTTTAAACACTACTTCGTTTAACCACTTTTTTTATTTCTAACTTCACAACTTTAAACTCTCAACTCTAACTCTTCACTTTGACTCCCAACTTTGACTCCAACTTTGACTTCAACTTTGACTCTTCTTTTGTGGTTTTAAATCCATCTTATATACCCAAACTTGATGCAAAAATCCAATATATGACCTTCAAATTACCCTAGTTACCTAATTGGGTTTTTCCATAGTTTCATAATTTACTTTGCTAAATTTGCAAAGTTTTTATTATTAATAAGAATGTTCTACATATTTTTGCAATTCTTCCGTATTTACAATTTCAAAGTCACTTACATCGTGACACCAATTATTAACCAAATACCAAAACTCAGCATTTCTTATCGTCGAACTGACGGTCTGATGCTTTGGTTCTAGTCAACAACTGCCCAGATGCAAATAACCTTGCCTATTTTTAGGGAAAATGTACGATCACCTAAGATCGTACACACTACCATACAGAAAAATTGCCAAAAACCCGTGAAATTAAATAAAATAAATATTTAACTCACAACATTCCTTCCCCCTATGAAGAACATTGTGGCACACAATGTTATATCTAACGGTCTATATTAAACTTGCATCAAATTTAGGTTTACATTTTAAATTTTTCATTTAAATTTTAAAATCTTAAAATTACATTTTAATTTTTTCATAAAATTATTCTTATATGTATTATATTAAAAAAAAATAACAATTTGTATACGTCAAAAAATATTTCCAGACATGTTTACTCTTCATAAACTACTTAAAAATTTATTCTTATTAAAATATTTTAAGAAATGTTTACTTTTGAAATTTGTAAATTTCTTTATTATGATTCTTATTATAAACTACTTATTAGTCAAAAAGTTTATTCTTATTAAAATATTTTAAGAAATGTTTACTCTTGATAATTGAAATTTGTAAATTTCTTTATTATTGTGTTCTGTTGTTTATTACGATTGTTATTATAAACTACTTATTAGTCAAAAATTTATTTAGATTATAATAAATAATGAAAATGTTGAGTCAAACAAAAAATATTTATTTCAGTTTTCTAGTTTCATTTTTTTTTTTTTTACTTTTCCCCCCGGAAAAACAGGAACCTCCATCTCCTAATTGTAAACCTACAACTCCTAAAAATTAAAACTAAAGACTAAAAAAAAAACTCGTTAATAGTTATAATTTTGTCTATCTTTTATGTAATTTAAGTAGATTATTGTGGAATATTCTTTCCCATCCTGAAATTATAACCTTAGCATTTACTGGACTAGTAATTTCTGTTACTGGGAAAGGTCCCACCCAAATAGGTGAAAACTTATTTCTTCTACTTGTATTCTTCAACCATACCCTATCTCCTACTTTGAACATTCTATTTTTAGAATTCTTATCATAGTTTATCTTTGCTTTAAGTTTTGCCAACTCCTGATTTTTTCGAACCACGTCGTATGAGCGTTGAATTTGATATTTCAGAATTTTTGAAAAATCGTCGTGGTTGTATAATGGTGTTGGTTTTCTTTTTAATGTTATAGGAATCTCGAAATCGAACCCAAATAGTGTTTTTGATGGTGTCTGCTTTGTTGCAGAATGCACAGTGTTATTATGAACATGCATCGCATGATGCAACCACTCATCCCAGTTGGATCCATCCAATTTAACGAAACTTCTTAAAAATTCCGCTAAAGGACGATGACTTCTTTCCAAAGAGCCATTTGCCTGTGGATGATATGGAGTAGTTTGTATCTTTTTAACACCAAGAATTTTGCAGATTTATTTAAATAATTTTGATGTGAAGTTAGTCCCATTGTCTGTCACGAGAACTTTTGGTATATTGAATTTTGAAATTATTTCGTTAAAGAATTTCCTTGCTACTGTCGTAGCTTCACCATCCTGTAATGCTGTACAAACCAAATACTTAGAAAAATCATCCTGAAATGTTAAAATTAGTTTATTCCCATTCTTTGTAGTAGGTAGTGGGCCTACAATATCCATAAATACTTTGTCGAATGGTCTTTGAGGGGTATCCGTCAAACCATTGGCATTTTCTCTACCCTAGAACTCTTGTTTTTCTGGCATTGTTGACATGTTCCGACGTAGTCTTTTATCTGTCTTTGCATGCCTGCCCATTTAAACTGTTTTCGTATTCGGAAATACGTTTTAACAGCTCCTTGATGTCCTCCGATAGGTGAGTCGTGGAATTTCTTTAAAACTTCTTGGATATCTTTTTTATTGGTTACAAATACCGAGTAATCTTCTTTCGTTTGGTCCTTCGTATCTTCCACTTCTTCTATTTCATTTTGTTCCATTTTATTTTTGTTTTCCTTCAGATTTGTTGCTCTTTTATTTCCTCTCGTAACTACTGCTATTGGTAGCCGACTCAGAGCATCCGCGTCTTTATTGGTTTTTCCTGGTTTGTACAAAATTTCAAAATCGTATTCCAACAATTTCAATCGGAATCTTCCCAAACGTGTGTCTTGGTCTTTAAGATTTGCTATACCTCTTAATGGCTTATGGTCAGTAAATATTTTAAAATGTCTTCCCAATAAGTAAGACCTAAAATTCCTAGTTGCCCAAACTATCGCAAGAAATTCCTTTTCTATAGTTGAATATCTTTTCTCAGTATTACTCAGAGCACGGCTTGCGAAATAAAGTGGTAAATCAGAACCTACTTCTCCCTGAGACAATACTGCACCTAACGCTTCATTACTAGCGTCAGTTGTTAAAACAAAAGGTTTTGAGAAATCTGGATATTGAAGTATAGGAGGCTTAGTTATTGCAGCCTTCAGTCTAATCATTGCTTCTTGGCAACTGTCGTTCCATTCGAACTTTTCTCCTTTCCTTAGTAATTTATTAAGTGGTAAACACACACTCGCTGCTTGTGGGATAAATTTCCTATAATAATTCACAAGTCCCAAAAATGATTGCAGTTCCTTAACATTTCGAGGTTCTGGGATAGACTTAACACACTTGGTTTTGTCTGGATCTGGAATTACTCCTTACGACTTCTCGTCTTAAAAACTGACATTTCTCCGTTTGTAATTTGAAATTATTTTCTTTTAGTGCTTGTAATACTCTCCTTAACCTTTGGTCGTGTTCATTTAAATTCCTTCCGTAGATAACAATATCGTCGAGATAGACGAAGCAATCTATCCCTTGTAATCCTGTTAAAATGCTATTCATAATTCGCTGAAAAGTCGCGGGTGCTCCTGTTAAACCAAATGGCATTCTAAGAAATTCAAAATGTCCTAGACCTGTGCTAAATGCCGTTTTCTTCCTGTCTTTACTGTCTACCATCACCTGGTGATAGCCACTAGCCAAATCCAGCGTTGAGAAATATCTACTGCATCCTAGTTGGTCTAAAATTTCATCAATTTTAGGAATTGGAAACACCTGTTTAATTGTTTTTTCATTTAATTTTCTAAAATCAACCATGAGACGCCATTTCTTTACCCCATCTATACCTGACCTTTTTGGTACAAGTATGATAGGAGAGTTCCATGGTGATTTACTCCTTGTTATTATCCCTTCATCTAGCATTTCACTAACTTTCTTATTAATTTCTTCCTTATGTGCTTCTGGTAATCTATATTGTCGTTGATTTACCGGTATTTGATCATGACTTGTTGGAATTTCGTGTGCCAATACTGATGTATAGGACAGTTTATCTCCTGGTAAGTGAAATACATCGTTATATTCCTTAATTGTCTGCGTGATTAACCGTCTTTCTTCATTGTTTAAACGCTCATCCAATCTTATTAATTTCAGTAATTTTCCGTACCTTTCCTGTAAGTTTACTTCTTTGTTCAAATTAACATTAGGGACATTGTACTCATAGTACTCATTCATATCACTGCCCTTTAATTCAATTTCACTATTCATTTCAACTGCATAGTTGTTTGCATTCAAAATTCTTACAAAACCTATTCCGTTTTTTACTTCTGTTAAACATTCACCTGAATAGATATTTCTAACTATTTCCTTTTTATGTATTACGAGTGTTCCTTCTTTAGGCACTACTTTTACTGGAATAATCATTGTTGATCTACCTGGGATTGTCATGCTTTCTGCTATACAAATCCGACCATGATCTACAATGCTTACCAGTGGTAAAGTAGTTAATTCCTCTTTATTCTTAAAAAATTTTAAAACCTTTTTAATTGTGTCTGTAGTAGACCGGTTCCACAGTTCATCTCGACCTAGAAGTCCATCTGCTGGTAACTGGCTACCTAGTGGCACTACATGCATTTTGAATTGTAGAGCTGGAAATTTTCGGTGTTCAATATTGACCGTACCCAATGTACTTATATTGCCTCCAAAAGCTCCTGTAAGACCCTTTGTGTCTTTGGTGTTTATATCTTTTAAATTGATTAACGCCTCGGTTTTTATAAGGCTGGTGTCTGCTCCCGAGTCAACTAAAAGTCGAAGTTTATTCCCCACTGCACGTTCGCAAGGTACTTCTACATAGGCATCATCAAACGATTGACTACTGATACCTTTGGCATTGTAACTCGCTCCTTTTGCCCGTAGTACTCCTATTTGTTCAAACACCCACTCTGATTTTTCTTTCCAGTAATCCGATAGTATTGAACAATATGAAATTAGTAATGTAACTATACATGTCCAAATACTGAACATATATTTGTTCACCCTCAACACTATATTATTCAATTTCGGATTTTTCAAATAACTAATTTTTCCCTCCGAATTTTTAAACCCTATTTGGTTGGTCAAATTTTCTTGCACTTCCTTATCTTTTATCGTGATTATACCATGATTCCTTGAATTAACCGCTTTGGCTCCTAAATTCTTCATCTTATTATTTGTATTCGATCCGTTCTGAACATTGTTGTTGCTGTTACTTTTAGTTATTCGTGCAGGTCCTAAATTAAATTGACATTTACTTTTTGAATTTACGGCAGTCCAGTCTAATGTCTTAGACTGGGCCGGTTGAAGTTTCCCAACGGGTTTGGTACTGTTAGTCTGCAAGTTTTTGCAAAATGTCCTTCTTTGCCGCACCTAAAACATCTAAGATTTGCACTCAAAGGTCTTCCACTTGGTCTGCTAAAGTTTGGATTACTGTGCTTTAAAGGTACTGAATGGTTTTGCCAGTCCCTCTCTTGTCTCACGTTACTGTAGTTATTTTGGTTCCCACGTCCTGTATGTCCCAGTTTACAAAATTTATTCTGTTCATGTCCTCTCACTCCACAAGAAGTACAATACAATTTGTTTAGTCTACTGAAACAATCCTTTGTATCGTGACCCGTCTTCTTGCAGAAATTGCAGGCCGATTTTTCTTGTTTTACTGTCTCCATAGGATGTTCTCTACATTTGGGCCCATTTTCATGCCCATATACTCCACAATTTGTACAGTATGGCGTATTTTGTCTTTCTGGGCAGTATGTCCATCCATGTCCGTCTTGTTTACAAAACGTACATTTCATTTCTGTTCGATTCTCTGTGGTGGACATGTTTATATTTGAACGTGATTCACCCAATAATTCTTCGGCTGATTCTGCAATAAAAATTAGTTTCTGGATAGGATCATTCTCTAAACCAATAAACCTATGCTTTAAATTATTGTCTTTCAAACCCTTAATAAAACAACGTACTGTTAGTCGCCTGTATTCTCCTAACTGTGACAGAATTTCACTCTCACCTCCTTGATTTCTTATTAGTTGTTCGGCTTCATGTAGTAACGCCTCCAGTTTACCTCCAAACGAACTCGCGGACTCATTCTGTCTTTGTTTAGTACAAGTTAGATCATTCCTTATGTGTTCCAATGTACGTTTCCTGAGGTATGTACGTTTAACCGCC
>NC_051847.1:123137201-123141556 GCF_002237135.1 Teleopsis dalmanni
TGAATCGGTGTTTCAAATTATTGTCTCTAAGCCCCTTTATGAAACACCTGACAGCTAACTGTTTGTACTCTCGTAATTGCGACAGGATTTCCACTTCACCCCCTTGATTTTTTATTTGAGTCTCTGCTTCGTGGAGTAGAGCCTGTAGGCGCCCCCCATAAGCGGTAGCAGATTCATTCTGTCTTTGCTTGTTGAGTGTTAAATCTTCTCTGATGTGCTCTAAGGTCCTCCTTCTTAAATACGTTCGTTTGACAGCTTCGCACAAATCGTTTATTGTAAAGTAGGGTCTATTAGCAATATTGTCATATGCTATACCCACTAACCGTTGTTTTACACAACTTACAATATATTGTGCTCCAGCTTGAGGTAAAGCTTGTTGCACCAGTTCGCAACCAGCTACAAATTTATGTACCTCTCCTCTTAGCTCCGGGCCTTCTGTTCCAGCGAAGTATGGAACCACTTTAGATACTGTTTCCATAATTACACTTATGGACGTCATGTTTCGTTCCGTTCCTAATCCTTTATTATTTGCCAACTCCTCTTCCGTTGTTTGGTTATTTGTTTTGATCATTGGTTTATTTTCGTACAAAACACTTGGATTTTCCTGATCCGTTTTATAATAGCGTTCCAATTCTTTTTGTAATTGTTTTACTTGTAGCACGAGTTTCTTTATTGTTTCTTCCTTTTCCCTAATTTGGTTTTCTAATTCACTGTCTTCCTCTAGGTATATGCTAATGTCTTTATCTGACTTTCTTTCTCTTCGAAGGGCTTTTTCCAAGCTTAACGTCTGATTTTCTGCGTCTTGAAGTAAAACAGTCAATTCTTTTGTCTGTAGAACTAGCTGTTTGCATTTATACTCCAAGCCACACTTAGCATCCGTTAATTCTTCTAATGTACTTTGTAATTTTGCTGTTTTTATACCTTCAACTTTCTCTATTTGTTCTTTTATATATTCTAGTTCGTCTATTTTTGGCAATCTATTATGTCTTATGTAATCTTTAGCTAATTCAAGAAATTCTTTATCTGGATTCAATTCTACTAATTTGTCCCACGCTTGATTCAACGTACTTGTTAAATATTTATTTAATTTGAATAATTCTTGTTCTAAAGTTTTTATTCTCTCCTCCATTTATGAATTTATTGTTAGAAGTTTGAATAAAACTTGAACAAAAACTTCCTCAAATAGACTTCCTCAAAAACAAAAATTTATTTTTTTTTATGTATTCTTTAACTAGCAATTTTGAACCAACAATTACATAAATCTTAAAATCATAAACCCCAGACAAAAATCTCTAACTTTAATTATTATAATTCATTGAATTTAAACATAATATTATTAGCCAGAAAAACAAAAATTTTCGTGAACTAATAACCAACATTCATTACATACATTTACCAACCAGCAAAAATTCTTTGCTTACCAACCAGCAAAAATTCTTTGCTTGAAACAGTTGAAACAAATCAAAATTTAGTTTGCGAAAATATTTTTTACACTTTTGTTTAATGCAATAATTTGTAATTTATAAATACAATAAATTTTGTACGAATTTGTATAAACTTTTCTGAAATCTATTGAAATAAATTAAATTAATTTTCTTTATTATAATCCTCTATTATTTTCTGTTGCCATTTTCTAATGGCTTCTTTACCTAAATGTTTTACCTTGTTAAACTCTAACTCATAAAGAAACTCTCCTCCTTTGTCTTTTAAAATCGATTCCACCGTAATTCTGTCAACTAAATCATTCACCTTTTCTAATAACTTATCATGAATCCTCAAATGTGATTCAATCTTTTCTTTCCTAAACCTCTCTTCACATATAAAACAATATGAGTACTTCATAATACCCCTCAAAAAAAAATGGTACAATATAACCAACAGAAAATGCACAAAACTTATTGAAAATTAGAAATCATAAATGTAAATTTGAATATTAAATGGATATTAAATATTAAATTAAGCAATTTTAAAAATGATTAATATAAACTTTCATACAATTTAATTTTATATGCTAGCTTACAATTTAAATTTTTTCATGCTAGCTTTCTGTATACGATAGTTCAAATTTTCTAGATAGATTATTTATTTAAGAATAATAATTATTGTATCACTTACATATATTTTAGAATATTGTTTTCCGTTTGATGTCATCTTCAATGTTGTATCTTCAAAAAAAAAAATCCCTCGTAGAATGATGTAACAATTAATATATATTTGATGTAATATATGATATGTTTCCCACGTAGGTTGTTGAGCGGAAAAATCCTTTTCCGGTACCGGCTGCGCCAATGTTGTATCTTCAACGTTGTATATTTTTCCTTTGTAATATTAATGTTGTAATTGTTTGGAGAAAACAATGTTGAACGTTTCTCTGAATCCAAAATTTGTTGTACTTCGATCTTGTATATTCGAAGTCCCCAAAAGTTTATATATCAAATCATGTATTTTATCTATTGTTTATATATTTTATTTCATCTTTGGTATTATATTGAACATTATTTAAAGTCTTGTTCATAGTCTTATGTTTTGTTTCGTTTATTTGTTTGTCACTGAATTTGGTATAATCTTCAATGTTATTATTAGTTAAAACAAATCTATCTCCATTTAATTAAAAATCCAACTTTGGTTAACTGCATCTTTAGTCTTTATTAAAAATTCAAAGTCAAGATTATCTTTTTGTTCCAACATTCAAAATTAACTTTATTTTTTATTAATTTCACTTTTCTTTACTCAACTCCTTTTTACCATTGAGTTTTCTTAATTCTAACAACATTTGATTAAAATTAAAATTCACATATAGTTTCAAATCAAAATTCCTCCAGGAATTCATTTTCTACGATTCGCTTTCTATGACTCAATTTCTATCATAGGTTTTTCACGATTGACTTTCTAATTGACACATTTTACTTTCACTTAAAACTGACTTAAAACTGACACGATTCGAGTTTACATCGAAAACTAACTGCAACTGCAACTGACTACTGCAACTGCAACTACAACTGACCTAATTAATAAACAGACTCTATATATATAGAGCTGCTTTCACCTACGCTTAGAACTTTCTCTAATATGACCTTTATTTTAGACATTGCCCCAATAACCCAGAAAACTTTAAAAATTAATTAAAAATTAATTCTGTAATAATAATTTTGCGTAATTCGCAAAATTATTCATTCTACATATTTCAGTCTTTACCTTGTTACCATTTCTTTTTTTCAAAGTCATTTACAATTGACCCAGATAATAAATACTACAAAAAATCAGCATTTTACTTCGACAGTTTGTCTTACTGAATTTTTGTCTTCTTGTTAAAATTACTGCAATTGTAAATAACTTTGCCTACTTTTAGGTGTAAATAGAAAATGTCCCCATAAAGACTGCTATGCATTTATCAATTATTCTTAACTAAAACTTTTAACTTTACTACATTAATTGTCCCAAAAATACGGTCTTAAATCTCACTTTGAGGAAAGAAACTATTGTTAACTTTACATCACAACAACAGTCTCTGCGTATTTCATGATCCGGAAAAAGAGAATTTACGATGTTATCCATCACATTTTCTTCCAATTCAGGAACTGGTGCCAAGGCACCTATTTTTCGCATGACGATCTTGTAGCCAAGTCCCCAAGGGTCGTTGTTTACGTCTTCACGTAACTCTTCCCATTTTCTTTTCTTACTTTTGGAAATAGCGATCTTTAATACCTTCCTAGCTGCCTTTAATGCTTCGCTTTCTGCCGTGGCATCTCTCCGTGTTCTGGCCCTGGTCCTTCTCCTCCGCATTTGGAGACAGACCCTTCGAAGTTCGGCAATTTCTTCAGTCCACCAATAGGCTGCCTTTCTTCTGGGATTTTTTGCCACTCTAGGCATTGCTGCATCGCAGGCCTGTGTTATGCTGTGCATTGTGTGGCGGACCAAGCTTCTGGCATCTCCTCCTCCAGTGTTTCTACTCATCCTATCATCGAACACTTCGAGAAAGATATCCCTATTGAGTTTATTCGTGGACCATTTGCGCGTAGACCTCCTTCCGGGGTTTCCATTTGGCCTATTGCCTGGCTCGACGGTGAACCAGATGTATTGGTGATCGCTCCCCGTGTAGTCCTCGAGAACTGACCATTCCTTTAGCGTACCAGCTATCTTCTCCGACACTAACGTGATGTCTGGAATAGTGCCTTCGCATCCTGGTCTGCGAAAGGTGGGCGACATCCCTCTGTTAGCGACTACAAGTCCCAATCTGGCCGCCATGTCAAGCACTCGCCTACCTCTGGGATTTGTGGTCATCATGCCCCATTCAATGGCCTTCGAATTGAAGTCGCCTGCTATAATAAAGTTTCCAACCATTTGGAGGACGCAAT
>NC_051847.1:123141656-123157366 GCF_002237135.1 Teleopsis dalmanni
TTCTGGTGATGGTAATGGGTATTGATGTGATTCAAGGCAGTTGTTAAGACCAGTCGAGAAATCAGCACATATGCGTACGTTTCCGTTTGTTTTTTTCACAACAACTATAGGTGCTGCCCATGCGGAGAAGTTTATTGGTGAAATGACCTTTAATTCTTGGAGTCTTTTGAATTCATCTTCAACTAGTTGTTGTACCGCATATGCAACTGAACGCTTTGGCCTAAATACTGGCTGAACGTTTGGTTTCGTTGTGATTACCGCTTTTGTTTTAGTGCATAACCCCATTTTGTCATCGAACACATCTGAAAAAAGAAGTTTCAGGTGAGTATCTTGATTCGGATATGAACACAATTCAATACTATCCTGATTCTGACGAATATTATTACAAATAGAATTTATTGACATATTACATAGCTTCAATTCTTGTATCCAATCTAAACCCATTACGTTGAGATTTTGTATAGGAGTAACAAAACAAATTAAACTTTGCTGTTGATTTCGATATTGTACGTTGCATTCAAATTTTGCTGACAATGGTAGCTCATCTGTTGCGCTGCGTGCTGTATGTTCTGATTCGCTAACATTATCGGCTTTGATTTTTTTGAAATTGTCTTCAGAAATTATTGTTATATCTGATGCTGTATCAAGTTGCAAATTTAATGGTGTGCCATTAATTTTGACTAATATGTATTTGAATTTAAATTGAGTTGACGGCCCTTATCAAGTTTATGGTATTTTTGATTTTCATTTTGAGTTTTTCGATATTAACAATATCCTTCTTTGTGCCCGACAAGTTTGCATCTGTCGCATTTGTGATTTTTTAATGGACAGTGCCGCGAGTAACGAAATTCACTACAAAACCAACAAGGCGTTTTGGGTAAACTTGAAGATTCTTTTGACTTGCCAATATTTTTGAATTGATTATCAGTTTTATGGTTATTGACACGTAAACGATTTACCTGTGCATTGTTTCCTATGAGCATTGTATCGACTTTTAAATTTAGTATCTTTTGGCATTCTGTTGATAAGGTCTCCAACGTGACTTTCGTGCTTTCATTTTCCAATTTATTTAACATTTTTGTGCGTAATTCAAATTCTTATGGTGACTTTAACCCCATAATGAATATTAGGCACTTAAATTGATCTGTGGTTAAATCATTCAGTTTGAATAATTCACACTGCTTATTAATTATGCTCGCATATGTAACGAAATCTTGTGTGGGCTGCTTTGTCATCTGTAAGCAATTGAATCTAGTATTGAATAGTGACATCTGACTTCTAAAAAGTTTTTTGAGTTTTTCTATTGTGTCTTTAAAAGTAAAATCACTACTATGATTTGATAGAATATAATTGACGTATTTATTATGAACAATGGTGTTCAATTTACGTAAAAGCAATCGTGTTTTTGCGGCATCATCCAATTTTGCAGCATCGACTAGAAACAGGTCTTCGTACCGCATGTACCAAGTGTCAAAAGTAATGTTATTTTCTAGATCGTGACAAAATTCTGTGATGTTTGATGCAAGTGCTTCAATTATGAATTCTGCTTCTGTTGGCTTGGATGTGGACGATGAATGCTCCGCCACTTCTGATTTTCCTTCTTTAAACAATTTTGCGATAAGATTTTGCATTGCAAGATTGTCTTGATGATTTTGATTCGGAATTTGTTTCAGAATATCCGCAAGTTGCTCTGCCATCTCGCTATATTTTTACACTTTAAAAGTTTTCCTCGTCGCCACTGTTATATTTCTTTGTTCAGAAACTTTTATTTTATTTATTCAATTATACGTTCTCAATTACAATTACTTAAATCTCTATATTTTTTGTTAAAAATGTGCACGCGTTTCCTTACTATCTTTTTTACATAAAAACAGCTGATCACCTTAGTGATGCCATCTCGTTACGATTATTGATTTTATATCATAACAGTTATAATAATAATGGTTTGTCGTTTCCACTATTCTCTTGAGAAGTTTCACTCTATTGCCCTAATCTAATTTCACTCTATCGTTGTAACAATTTTGTTGTCACATGGACACAATTATAAAAAATCTGAGAGAAGTACTGTCAATTTTAAAAAATGCAAAGAAATCAAGTAGTAGAGGGTATGCTAGGCAGACTATTGAAAACAAATTAGTTACGTTAGAAAATCTAAAAAGTGAGGTCAATTCACTATATGTAACCTCAAAGTTAGAAGAAACAGCTATACTAAAAGAAAATTTTCTGTATAACTATAACAAAACAAAACTTTACCTAATAAAAATGTCCACTTCAGAAGACAATACTAGCAACACAGACTCAGCTAGCAGTAATAACTCTTCTGCAATCTCTAATCAGACAGGTAATTCAATCATGTCTACTCATGTAGGACTTAACGTCGAGTATGTAGAAATATACATACAAACTTTTACAGGAAAACAGGAAAATCTGAGTTCGTTCTTACACAAGATAAATACTAACGACAAAAAACTACGTACTGAAGACCAAAATCAATTTTTAGAATATTTGGTTGAGTGTAAAATTCACCACAATGTTCGTGCTAGGGTTTCACCTATAGGTTACCCTAATTCTTTAAAAGAACTAGTAGAAAAATTGAATTTGAACTATATTCCCACACTATCAGTTCCCCAAATACTACAAAGAATACCCGATCTGAAACAAGGTTATAACCAACCTATTAGAGAGTTTGGGTATAAGATGTCTAACTTGCTGGCTAATTTAAATACAGCAACCTTGTTAAAGAAAAATACAAATAAAAACTCTTTGGAAGGGGAGATAATTATAAAATGCAATGAGGAACATGCATTTTTAGCATATAAAAAAGGTTTAAATGCACAGTACTCTCAAACAGTACAAGCTGCTCAACCTAAAACATATGAGGAAGCTAGGACGTTTGTCGAAAACTTGATTCTACCAGAGAACAAGCAACAAGTCCTATATACACAACGTAGTCATTATACTCAACAACGTTTACAGCATGATTAAAGACCCCAATATCGAGTAAATAATAGGTCATACGGTAATAGAGATGCAGGCTCAAATAACCGAAGATACAACAATGGCCCTAGAAGTAATAATAATGGTTACAGCCGTAATCAACAGAGAAACAATCGCGGCAGCCATCATAGAGACTACAACATGAGGGTCAATAATGGTCAGAGGAACTCAAATACAAATTTTAGACGGATAAACGTGGCAGCCATGCAGGAAAACTACAGGCGACCGGAGGGAAACATGGAGAATTCCCCTCTGGTATAAAGAAAATCCATAACCTAAATAAAAATATCTCCAATTACATAAACATCTTCTGTATTAATTTAAATATCCATGTGAATCTACGTATTGATACTGGACCAGATATCTCTATAATAAAAGACAAATTTAACTTGATGTACGACCCCAACACTGCATGTAAATTAATAGGTATAACAGATAATTATAAGTCATCTTTAGGCATCTCGACAATAGAAATGGATTTTGAAGGACAATTAGTAAAACATGAATTTTCTGTAGTGGAAGAAGATTTCCCTATCGAACTTGACGGTATAATTGGAAGAGACTTCTCAACGAAATACTTTTGTAATATAGACTATTACACCTTTTCTTTCACAATCACGATTAATAGTCAACAAATAATAATACCTATTCAATATAAACCAATAATATTATCTGCTAGAACAGAGAACATATTACCTATAGATATACAATTTAAAGAAGATACGCTACTGATTTCGAAAGATATCGATAAAGGTGTCTTCATAGCAAATACTATAGTGCCAGCCAAAGGAAACTGTCACATATGAATACTTAACATAATACAAACGAACATGTGTCACTCTCAATAAATTGAATATTGAAAGTCATCCTTTAAGCCATTATAACTACAGCAACAATAGACCTATATCAATGTATGATAATGGTAGATTTCAAAAAGTTCTAGATAAATTACAATTTAATAATAAACAAACTTGTGATAGTAAGACACTTATATCACTAATAAAAAAATACCAACATATATTTCATTTAGAAGGCGAGCCTTTAACTTACAACAATTTCTATTCAGAACACATATCTACCACAGACAATGTGCCCATTTACATTAAGAATTACAGACTACCCCATACCCACAACTACGATATCAAGTTACAAGTTAACAATCTTTTAAATGATGATATCATTCAACCGTCAAAAAGTCCATATACATAATTCTCCAATACTACTGGTACCCAAGAAATCAACTGACGACAACAAAAAATGGCGTCTAGTGATTGGTTACAGAAAACTCAACGATAAAATAATTAACGATAAATTTCCGGTAACACGCCTTGAGGACATATTAGACAGACATGGAAGAGCTAGATACTTCTCTACTCTAGATATGACTAATTCATTCCACCAGATACCAATAGATAAGGTATCTCGCCAAAAAACAGCATTCTCAACGACGGATGGCCACTATGAGTTTAAAAGACTCCCGTTTGGATTAAAAATTAGCTCAAATAGCTTCTAACGGATGTTAACTTTAGCGTTAACAGGCCTCGACAATGAAGCATTTTGGTATGTAGACGACATTATTGTCTTTGGCAATAGTCTGAAACATCACAATTTAAATTTAAAAAAAGTATTTCAGAGATTAAGCGAATATAATCTCAAATTGAATCCAGAAAAATGTAACTTCTTAAAACATGAAGTCACATACCTAGGACATCTAATAACAGAGCAAGGTATCAAGACGGATCCACTAAAACACAAAGTGATACAAGAATATCCAAAACCAACAAACGTTGACGAGGTGAGACGATATGTTGCTTTCTGCAATTATTATAGACGTTTCATAAAAGATTTTGCATTGATTGCAAAACCACTAAATCTTCTACTCAAGAAGAACCAAAAATTTCTATGGGCCAAAGAATGCGACAATCCAATCCATTCGATACACTCAAGACTATACTAATAAGTCCCCCTGTTTTAAGATATGCAGATTTCAACAAACCCTTTCTAATAACAACTGGCGCTTCCGACTTTGCACTTGGAGCGGTACTATCACAAGGTGAAATCGGTTCAGATTTGCCAAAATGCTACGCAAGCAAAGCCCTACTAAAACATGATCTGAATAAACCGGTCATTGAAAAGGAACTTCTTGCGATACATTGGGCAATAAACTATTTTCGACCATATGTATATGCAAACATTTCTATGTAATAACCGATCACACACCTTTAATATCTCTATTCGTACATAAGAATCCTTCATCAAAGATGACAAGGATTCGGGTAGATTTAACTGATTATGATTTTGAAATTATTTATAAAAAAGGAAAAATAAATAATAACGCTGATGCCTTATCTAGAATCAAAATAGATTCTAATATACTACAATCACTAATACCAATAAAAGATGACATGACCGCAACACGTAAATTATCCAATCCGGTAGAAGAAGAAATAATAAGTAAATTGAATAACGAAGCTTGAGTATGTATAACTACTCGAAGCAAATAAAAATGCGCAAACACAAAAACAACTAATACGGATATGAAATTGAATACAAGATCCACTGAGCCTGATCAACTCTATTGTTGGGACTGTACTTTAATTAGCGACATTCGTGGAGTAAGAAAACTGCAGTTTAATTTAAAAAATAAACAAAGAAATAAGGATGTATCCATATTATATAATGATAAAGAAGTTATAGTGAAATTATGCGAAGTACCTCCGAAGCCGATTTCGATTATGGTGAAGCTTATTACACAAATAGAAAAATTAAATATTTTACAACTAGCGTTAGCAGATGATGATACTATATTTAAATTCATGGATAAAAATGAATTTAAGACGATGATAAATAAGTTGCAACAAAATAATAAAAATAAGAATCGTTATTGTTATACAAAAAGCCGGAATACGTGAAAGATACGATACAAAAATTTAGATTGATAGAGGAATATCATAATAATCCTCTCAGCGATCATATGGGGATTCGTAAAACGATGATAAAACTTAAACAAAGATACACATGGAAGAAAATGAAACAAGTGGTATATAAATATATTACCACTTGTGAAAAATGCTAATAAAACGAACAAATCCGTCACAGTCGAGAAGAATTTCAAATAACTACAACCCCTCATACAACTTTCGAAACAGTACAAATCGACACTGTTGGACCCTTAAGACCAGCGCACGGTTATAGGTACATATTAACTATGCAATGTGAATTAAGTAGATTCATAATTGCATACCGAATGATTAATAAAGATGCTAAATCCATAGCCAAAACATTAGTAGAACAACTCATACTAAAGTTCGGTTCCTTTAGGATTTTAAAATCAGACCGAGGTACAGAATTTTTGAATGATTTGTTAGCTAAAGTTACTGATATTATGGGAATTAAACAAATATTTTCAACCCCATATCATCACGAAACACTTGGTACAGTAGAAAGGAACCATAGAGTTCTAAACGAATACCTACTAAACTTTGCTGATGATAACGACTGAAACTTTTGGTTACCCTACTATACTTTTGCATATAATACTGCCCCCCACTCTGATACAGGTTACACACCACATGAGCTGGTATTTGGTAAGTTACCATTCTTACCAAACAAAAAAATAAATGACACACAAGGTAGATTTAATCTAGATAATTACGCTAACGAACTAAAAGCACGACTCAGGTTATCACTTGAGAATGCAAGAATGTTTAGCCTAGAAGCAAAAGTTAAACGAAAAGAAATATCTAAAAAAGACAGCTACCCAGCAAAACTGAAAATAGGTGATGAAGTATTAGTAAAGACGCATGGTACACGAAAAGGTACAAGTCCGTACTCAGGTCCTTATACAATAACAGGCATATGGTAGATAACAGTAATGTAATGGTTAATATAAACAATGAAATAAAAACTCTATATAAGAACAATACGAAGTTATTTACAAGAAGATGAAAGTAAAAATTTATAACAAAACGATTAGTAATACAACTTTCTCAAGAGAATAATAAAGACAACTTTATATTAACATTTAAACTCAATCAAAAAAATTAAAGTAAAATACTTTAGATATTAGACTATTATTTAATTTGTTTATTTAATAATAATAATCTATATATTACAAAACTGTACTTATCTAATTCAGTAATATAATTAAAAATGTAAGACTAAAATAAATTAATGATGCTATATATAATGATAATCAACTAAATAAAATAAATATATTATATTGTAATGGAAGAATAGATGGCAGGATCGCCATGTAATGGAAGAATCTGGCAGGATCGCCATGTAATGGATGTATGGAATTGTAGACAATATTCAATCAATGTAATGTAATGTATTAGTCCGGTGCGTGTAATTATCCCTGCCTGATACGAGCATTCATCAAAAAAAAACCTACTGATGCAATCAAGAACAAGTTATCAAGCGGCTTGTTACCGCTGGTACCTAGGCCAGTGTTACTTGGCCAGAAGGAGTGAGAATAAAATTGAACAACGCATGTATATCTGCAGTCATAAGTATATATTCTGATTTTATTTAATAATAGTTTGGGTATTTATACATTTTCCTAGATTCTAGCGATCTCAAGACTCCGCCTCTTTATTCCAGACAAAACCTGGAAAAGTATAACCGCAGCCAATCAAAGTGATTGCTGACCTTGCAGAATGCATTGCATAGCAACAACACTGTTTGCTCATTTAGGTCAAACGTCAAAGTTATTATTAGAGTGCATTGACAATATTGCTTGCACATGTCTTTAGCAATATAGGAAATATTACTATTGAAAATATTGTAACATGTGTTCAGCAATTGGAACAGCGTGTGGCAAAATTTTCGTTGGTAATACGAAACTCTTTTGTTTATGTCGCTTTGCTTATGCTTCTTGTACGGTATGCATGAAGTGCAACCAATTCATAAATCTGCTTACTATTATTATTTACGAGTAATGTTAAGTAGCTAAGAAGTAAGTGAGGTAGGTCCACTACACCCTTGCCCTTGAGAAAAACTTATTACGTGAAAAATGAACGGAATAATTTTTTTTGTTTATGGTGAAGTCGTGGAATCGCTTTACATGTTTTCTTTACTTATATTTTTATCTTATATATTTAGTTTAGTATATTTTATATTTTGTTTTGTCTAATGTATCTTATTCGTAACATATTTATACTTATTTATGTATGTTGTATTGAAATGTTATTTAATATCTAAAATAATAAATTTTTTACATATGATTAATCTAAAATACATTATAGACATATTCCTAAGTATTTTTTTAATTGGTTATTATGAAATTCTTTACAATTGTTTCTTATCTTAATAATGGAGTTTGTTCCATTCGTGTTTATAATTTTGTATGGTCCGTGATATGGACTCTGGTGTTTTAGTTTATTTTCATTTTTTACATACACCATATCTCCAATTTCAAAATTAGATTTGTTTATATTTTTATCATATTCTTGTTTTCTTTTTATTTTTACTGTATTTATTAATTTTCTGGCCTTTGAAACTGAATTTTTTAGCCGAATATGCAATTCGTTTGCATAATTTTCAATGTCATAGCATTTGTTTACTTTATTTATATTGTCGCTTGGTAGCGATGGTAATTTACCATATACCAGCTCATAAGGTGAATAACCAGTGTCTATGTGAGGTGTTGTGTTGTATGCGAATGTGTAATATGGTATCCATTTGTGCCATTCGTAATCGTCAGCAAAAGTAAGTAAATATTCGTTTAGTTTTCTGTGGTTTCGTTCTAGTGACCCAATTGTTTGATGATGAAACGGAGTTGAAAATATTTGCTTTGTATTTAGTAATGTGCATACATTGTGCATCAGTTCATTAATAAATTCTGTCCCTCTGTCAGATTTTAATGTTTGTATGAAACCATATTTAAGAATGAGTTGTTCAACTAGTGTAGTTGCAATGGTTTTTGCATCTTTAGTTTCGATTGGATGTGCTATAACGAATTTTGATAAATTGCATTGCATCGTTAATATGTATCTGTAGCCGTTTGAGATACGAAGTGGGCCTACTGTGTCGATTGAGACTGTACTGAATGTTGAAGTTGGTGTGTCTGTCACTACAAGCGGTTCTTTAATATGTTTTATTGTTTTATTCTGTGCGCATTTTGTGCAATTGTTGATAAATTCTTTAACCATTTGCCGCATATTTTTCCATATATATCTTTGCTTTAATTTTAAAATTGTCTTCCTAACACCTAAATGACCTGATATGTTGGAAGTATGGAATTCATCTATTAATTTGTATTTAAGTATCGCACTATTTATTTCTTCTGGAGCTTTATATATTAAAATTCTTATTGGCGCGCTTTCATTTTCTGTGAGCTCATTATATTTATTCTTGAATGCATTCATATTAATATTTTTAAATATATATTCTTGTTCACAAAGGGCTAGCTCCTTTATATGTGAATTGTGCATAGTACTATGTAGTTTCTCCAACATTGAACCTAGTTTCAAAGGGTCATCGCTACATGTAACTTGCACTTCATTATTAATTATTTCAATTGTAGTACTACTTTCTTTATCAATTTTAAATTTTAATTTCTTTAAATTCTTAACGTCATTGAAGGATGTGCATTTCCATATGTGAAGTTGATCAGACTTCTTTGGAGATGTATCTCTAATGCGTTCCGCGGATAATTCATTGTATTCATTTTTCTTATATATTTGCGCTTCTTTATTTTTATTATTTTTACATGCATGCTTAATTTCTTCATTTTTATTTAATTTTGCGGCCTTGCTCCTTGTTAAAATGTTAATTTTTATATTTCCTACGTCATTTTCTGTAGTAGGTATCATTGCTCTCAGTGTATCGCTATCTATTTTGATGCGTGACAGTGCATCTGCGTTTGTATTTATTTTGCCTTGTTTGTAAATAATTTCAAAATCATAATCAGATAAATCTACTCTGATTCTTGTCATTTTGGATGACGGATATTTATGTGTAAATAATGAAACTAGTGGTCTGTGGTCTGTTACCACGATGAATTTTCTACCATAAAGATATGTTCTAAACTGATTGATGCCCCAATGGATGGCTAATAATTCTTTTTCGATTATGGGCTTATTGATATCATGTTTTTGCAGGGCTTTACTTGCATAAGCAATTGGCAAATCATGACCTATTTCGCCTTGTGATAATATTGCTCCTAGGGCAAAGTCAGATGCGTCAGTTGTTAGTATAAATGGTTTGTCGAAATTTGGGTATTGTAAGATTGGTGGGTTTATCAATTTATCTTTTAATGTGTTAAATGCTTTTTCGCATTCTTCCGACCAAATGAATGGTTGTCCCTTTTTTAACAATGTGTTTAAACATTTTGCTATCAGTGCAAAATCCGGTATGAATCGTCTGTAATAATTGCAAAATGCAATAAATCTTCGTGTTTCGTCTGCATTCTTAGGTGTGGGGTAATTGCGTACAGTGTCGCATTTTGCTGGGTCAGTTTTGACACCTTTATCTGTGATTAAATGACCGAGGTAGAGGACTTCTGGTTTTAAAAATTGACATTTACTTGCGTTTAATTTTAGATTATATTTTTTTAGTCTTTCCAAAACTTCTACTAAATTTTTGTTATGATGTTTTATTGAACATCCGAATACGATAATATCGTCTACATAAAGGAAAGCTTCTGATTTTAGTCCGGATAGAGCTATTGTTAGCATGCGTTGAAAGCTATTTGATGAAATTTTTAATCCAAATGGTAATCGTTTGAATTGATAGTGACCGTCTTGTGTGGAGAATGCCGTGAGCGGTCTAGAATCTTTTTCTAATGGAATTTGGTGAAAGGAACTGGTCATGTCTAAAGTTGTAAAATATTTTGCTCTTCCAAGCGTATCTAATATGTCTTCCAGTCTTGTTAGTGGAAATTTGTCGTTGACGATTTTGTCGTTTAACTTTCTATAGTCTACTACTAGTCGCCATTTTTGATTACCGTTTTCATCATTCTTTTTTTGTACTAGGAGTAGTGGTGAGTTATAGGGGCTAACTGATGGTTCGATGATATTGTCTTCAATCAAGTTATTTATTTGTTTTTGGATTTCGTCCTGTTGTGAGTGAGGTAGTCTATAATTTTTTATATAAACAGGTGAACTATCTGTAAGGTTTAGTTTTTGTGTATAGAAAGAATTTATGGACAGTCTTTCGCCTTCAAGATGGAATACTGATTGATATTTTTTGAATATTTCGTGTAGTTCATTTTCTGTCTGTTTGTCTACATTTCCTAGTTTTAATTCTTTTATCAATTTATTGAAACGATTGTTATCATAAATATCTGGTTTTTGATATGCTGTCAAAATTTTTGTGATCTGCTAAATTCTCTGTTATGCATTTTATTTGTTTTATATGCGCTGTATGATTGTTTACGTTCATAATCTTTATGTGGCAATTTCCTTTTGCGGGTGCTATAGAATTAGCTAGGAATACTCCTTGTTCTATTTCCTGATTTAAAATTATGCTATCTTCGTTTATTTTTAAATTTATCGGTACTATAACTTCTGTTCTGGGCGGTATTTCTAAAATTCCATTTGATTGTAACTGTGTATTTATCGTTAATGTATTTTCATTATCGTTAATTATTGCAGTTAATGTGAATGTTTCGTAGTCAATTTTGCATAAATGTTTGATGAGAAAATCTCTGCCTAAAATTCCATCGGTTGAAGTGGGGAAGTCATCTGTGACTAAATGGAAATTAATGCTGGTACTATCTTTGCCTATTACCTCTACATGGTAGGCACCTTGACGTGGTGTAGGGGCTTAGCTACAACTCGGACTATAAATATGAATATTCGCAATCACCTGGCATTTGTCAGACGACTGTGAATTTTTAACGTTTCTAGAACGAGGTGTACAACCAAGATCTACCTTTAGGTAGTTTTGTGTTGTCATGTAGTCTATGTTTTGTTGTTTTATGTAGTTGTGTTTGTTTTATTTTACGTAGTATTTGTAGTAGTAGTAATTTTATGTGTATTAGTAGTAACTTTATGTAGGCTGACTGACGTGGTCCGAATGGCTACTATAACATCTTAGCGTCTCGGGGAGTAGATGAGTCTTTGCATTTTGGTGCTACTCATTAAGTTCGTTAGTCAATCGATCGGCCTTTAAT
This sequence comes from Teleopsis dalmanni, assembly GCF_002237135.1. Lineage (NCBI taxonomy): Eukaryota > Metazoa > Arthropoda > Insecta > Diptera > Diopsidae > Teleopsis > Teleopsis dalmanni. Next base: position 123,153,775 of record NC_051847.1, read on the forward strand.
GGAAGTTTAGTTGTTTGTAGGATCGATGACCCCAAAGCAGTTAGGTCATGTCTCTGCTGGTTTTGGGGTCGCCAGCAACTAGGCGGGGTGAAGGAAAACACCCTGGGTTTGATTGAAGATATGAAACAATCTATAGTTTTTGTACCTAGGATGTATGGTGTATGGTGTAGTATGTGTGTATGTATGAATGAGACCCGAACAACCCCCCAATCTACGGTGAAACAGCTATGCCTGTAGGAACTTGGTCACGGGGCTAGTGATGACCTTAATAGCGAACTGCGGATACCAGGCGACCTCCGCTTTCAATTTGCCTTCTGTCGGTAAATGGGCTCTGCCGATGGCGACTTTATACTTCCCTAATACTCGTGGAATATCATATGGATACGTCTAATGAACAAACTAAAGGGGTTGATGCTACCCTTATCGCATCAAACACTACTGCTGTTGGGCAGGGAATTAACAACGACCAGTCGACTGTTGTGTCACAGGTCAGTGAACCTTTTGCAGATGGTGCTGTTGGGCACATCTGCAAAAATATACACGCTGTGGAAAATGTTGTTTTTCCACAGTATACTGATGCTAGCAGCACAGAAACTGAAGGGTCTGATGCTGCCTCTATTGACATTGACGGAGTCAGTCTCTGTTCTCAACAGTCAGGTGCTACTGTTGTCAATGTTTGTATGAAAGGGATCAGTTTACATGACCAGAAGGGTTTTGTGAAACTGAACTCAATGCAGAAGAGGAGGTTAAAGGCTTACATGAGTCAGGGACACTCTAGGGATGTGGCCCTAGACATGGTTTCTAAACTTCCAACTCGTGCGCCAGCTAAAAGGGCTTTATCTGACGACATGGTCATGCCAGCTGGTAAGAAACCAAAACAAAACACCTCGATTCAGGGATCGAGTAAACCCTCTTTCAGCCAAGTAGCCAGTCAGGCCAAGGGGATCAAATTAGGATTTGTTCCTTTTGATTTGGCTAAGTGCCCCCTAAACAGGGAACAGACTGCACAGCTACAGGAGGCTATAATTGAGACTGCCATAGAGTTGGCGTCTGACGAGGTTAAACCAGAATTTGAAGGTTGTTTCCCTCGTACGGGATGGCTCATGAAGGTGTGCACAAATAACCAAACGGCTGAATGGGTCCGTAAAAATGCGGCAGCTATTGCAACAAAGGCTAAACTGGGCGCCAAAGTGGTTGAAGAGTCGGAGTTTCCAAAAACACATCTGGTGCGAGGATACTTCCCACACAGTTGCGATTTTGAAAATACCAAGGTTCTTGCCACAATTGAGGCCCAGAACAGGATTAAAGCAAGCACCTGGAAGGTATTACAGCGGACCGCAGAAGGTTCACTGCACCACATCGTCTTTGCTGTCGACGATGCATCCTGGAACTCACTGGTCCAGAGTGGAGGTAGAATTGCATATCGCTTCAGCCATGTCAAGCTACTGCTTAAAACTAACAGTATGACAAAGGAGGGGCAGCCAGAACAACGGCCTGTGGAACAAAAGGTTCCAAATAAACTCCAGATCACAAGGACGGAGAAACAGAAAGTGGAGCACGTGGTCCCACAATCAACACTTACGTCTATTGTGAATCCAAATGAGGCCCCAACTACTAGTAGAGCCGCCATTCAAAAAAGGCTTTGGATGCGGCCACCTGTGGGTGGAGCATCAACAACTCCAAAAGAGCGCCAGAAGGAAAAAGGGCCACGAAGAGCTCGACTTCAAAAGGAAGTCGAACGCTCTCTCAATAAAACTCAACAAAAATGAGCACCATAGGGGTGTTACAGGCGAACCTGCACCACGCGAAAGGAGCATCGGCTACCTTGTGCAGGACCTTCGCCACAAAAGGACTGGCCATAGCGCTTATCCAGGAGCCATGGACAGTCGGTGGGCATATAAAAGGCCTTCAACATCAATCAAGTAAGTTGATATATAAACGTGACATAGAGTCGCCTAGAACTGCTATACTAGTAAACAAAAATGTTAACTGTATTCCAATTCCAGATTTCATCCAGAGGGACTTGGTGTCGGCCATTTTTGAGATCCCGACGGAGTGCGGAACACGTGAGATCGTGATCGCATCGGCCTACTTTCCAGGCGATGCAGATGAAGCACCACCTGAAGCAGTCACAAACTTGGTAAGTTATTGCAAATCCAATAATTTACAATTTATAATTGGTTGCGACGCAAACGCGCACCATACCTTATGGGGTAGTACTAACATAAATAGAAGAGGGCAAATGCTTTTAGAATACTTTAGTAGTAATAACGTCAGCATATTGAACAATGGTTCTGAACCCACTTTTATTAATGCCATTAGAAGAGAGGTTCTTGACCTTACTCTTTCTAGTCAATTTATCTCCAATTATGTTGTTAATTGGAGGGTCTCAAAGGAGGTTTCTTTATCTGACCACCAACATATTCTTTTTGAACTGCCGGGTCACCTTTTACATAAAAATTTGCCAGCTGCACGTAAGTGTATCAACTGGGAAATCTTTAGACTATCCTTAGCTAGTAAGGAGGACCAGTTACTGAATTCAATCAGTCATATTGATGAACTTGAATTAGCTGCAGATCAAATAAACTCTGTTATCTCTCAGGCGCATGAAGATGCATGTAAGGTTGAACCACGTACATCCAGACGGGATGTGCCATGGTGGAACAAAAGGCTCGAAGAAATGCGCAGGGAGGTTAGGAAGCTTTTTAATTTACCAAAGCGATCAGGGGTGTGGGTCGACTATAAAACATCCTTGACTGCCTACAACAATGAGATTAGAAAATCTAAACGGAAATCATGGAAAACTTTCTGTGACGGTGTTGACAACACTCCGCAAATGGCTCGCCTTCATAAAGTGTTGAGAAAGTCTCTTTCAAATGACATTGGTCTATTGAAAAAGAATGATGGTCTCTACACAGCAAATGGCAGGGAAACTTTACAACATTTACTACATGTGCACTTTCCAGGATCGATCTTATGTGATGCATCCATAGATAGGCGCACGTTAAGTTATGAACAACCAGACAATCGTTTAATGTCGCTATCTGGTATCATTTTTGACATTGATAAAATCAGATGGGCAGTTAATTCTTTCAGTCCTTTCAAGTCACCAGGAAGTGATGGTATCTTCCCGGCACTTATACAAAACGGCATAGACGTTCTTATCAATCCTTTAAAGGTGCTTTTTAGGGCTAGCCTTTGCTGGAAACATATACCTGAAGCTTGGAGAGAAGTGAAAGTGGTATTTATACCAAAAAATGGTAATAGACCAAGTGATGACGCTAAATCGTATAGACCGATTAGTCTCTCATCCTTCCTCCTGAAAACTATGGAAAGACTCATAGATATCTATATTCGTACAGAACTGTCTAAAAGTCAACCTCTTCACAAAACTCAATTCGCTTATTCCAAAGGGAAATCTACCGAATTGGCCTTACATAGCTTGGTCAGTAGAATTGAAAAGGCCCACAAAAACAAAGAAATTGCGCTTTGTGCATTTCTGGATATTGAAGGAGCTTTCGACAATACGAGTTATGGCTCGATCTCGAATGCCTTAACTAATAGAAATGTTGATTTTAATGTTATTTCCTGG
>NC_051847.1:123157466-123158889 GCF_002237135.1 Teleopsis dalmanni
CGTAAAATCATCGAATTTGTGACTTCAAGTAAGTTTCTCAAAACTGTTATATTTTGCATATTTTAACATGTGCGATCGCAAAACCATCGAATTTGTGACTTCAAGTAAGTTTTTCAAAACTGTCATATTTTGTGTATTTTAACATGTTCGATCGTAAAATCATCGAATTTGTGACTTCAAGTAAGTTTCTCAAAATTGTTATATTTTGTATTTTTTAACATGTTTGATCGTAAAATCATCAAATTTGTGACTTCAAGTAAATTTTTCAAAACTGTTATATTTTGTGTATTTTAACATATTCGATCGTAAAATCATCGAATTTGTGACTTCAAGTAAGTTTTTCAAAACTGTTATATTTTGTGTATATTAACATGTTCGATCGTAAAATCATCGAATTTGTGACTTCAAGTGAGTTTCTCAAAACTGTTATATTTTGTGTATTTTAACATGTTCGATCGTAAAATCATCGAATTTGTGACTTCAAGTAAGTTTCTCAAAACTGTTATATTTTGAATATTTTAACATGTACGATCGTAAAACCATCGAATTTGTCACTTCAAGTAAGTTTTTTCTCAAAACTCTAATATTTTGCATATTTTAACATGTGCGATCGTAAAAACCATCGAATTTGTGATTTTCAATAAGTTTCTCAAAACTCTAATATTTTGCATATTTTAACATGTGCGATCGTAAAACCATCGAATTTGTGATTTTCAGTAAGTTTCTCAAAACTTTTACCTTTTACACATTTTAACATGTACGATCGTGAAACCATCGAATTTGTGATTTTCAATAAGTTTCTCAAAACTCTAATATTTTGCATATTTTAACATGTGCGATCGTAAAACCATCGAATTTGTGACTTTAAGCAAATTTCTCAAAACTCTTATATTTTGCACATTTTAACATGTACGCTCGCAAAACCATCGAATTTGTGACTTTAAGTAAATTGTTCAAAACTCTTATATTTTGCACATTTTAACATGTACGCTCGCAAAACCATCGAATTTGTGACTTTAAGCAAATTGCTCAAAACTCTAATATTTTGCATATTTTAACATGTACAATCGTAAAACCATCGAATTTGTGATTTTCAGTAAGTTTCTCAAAACTTTTACATTTTACACATTTTAACATGTACGATCGTATCATCGCATTTGTGACTTCAAGTAAGTTTCTCAAAACTGTTCTATTTTGCATATTTTAACATGTTCGATCGTAAAATCATCGAATTTGTGACTTCAAGTAAGTTTTTCAGAACTGTTATATTTTGTGTATTTTAACATGTTCGATCGTAAAATCATCGAATTTGTGACTTCAAGTAAGTTTCTCAAAACTGTTATATTTTGTGTATTTTAACATGTTCGTTCGTAAAATCATCGAATTTGTGACTTCAAGTAAGTTTCTCAAAACTGTTATATTT
>NC_051847.1:123158989-123161729 GCF_002237135.1 Teleopsis dalmanni
ATTTGTGACTTCAAGTAAGTTTCTCAAAACTGTTATATTTTGTGTATTTTAACATGTTCGATCGTAAAATCATCGAATTTGTGACTTCAAGTAAGTTTCTCAAAACTGTTATATTTTGTGTATTTTAACATGTTCGATCGTAAGATCATCGAATTTGTGACTTCAAGTAAGTCTCTCAAAGCTGTTATATTTTGTGTATTTTAACATGTTCGATCGTAAAATCATCGCATTTGTGACTTCAAGTAAGTTTCTCAAAACTGTTATATTTTGCATATTTTAACATGTTCGATCGTAAAACCATCGAATTTGTGACTTCAAGTAAGTTTTTCAGAACTGTTATATTTTGATTATTTTAACATGTTCGTTCGTAAAATCATCGAATTTGTGACTTCAAGTAAGTTTCTCAAAACTGTTATATTTTGTGTATTTTAAAATGTTCGATCGTAAGATCATCGAATTTGTGACTTCAAGTAAGTTTTTCAAAACTGTTATATTTTGTATATTTTAACATGTTCGATCGTAAAATCATCGAATTTGTGACTTCAAGTAAGTTTCTCCAAACTGTTATATTTTGTATTTTTTATCATGTTTGATCGTAAAATCATCGAATTTGTGACTTCAAGTAAGTTTTTCAAAACTGTTATATTTTGTGTATTTTAACATGTTCGATCGTAAATCATCGAATTTGTGACTTCAAGTAAGTTTCTCAAAACTGTTATATTTTGTGCATTTTAACATGTTCGATCGTAAAATCATCGAATTTGTGACGTCAAGTAAGTTTTTCAAAACTGTTATATTTTGTATATTTTAACATGAACGATCGTAAACCATCGAATTTGTGACTTCAAGTAAGTTTCTCAAAACTGTTATATTTTGTGTATTTTAACATGAACGATCGTAAAACCATCGAATTTGTGACTTCAAGTAAGTTTTTCAAAACTGTTATATTTTGTGTATTTTAACATGTTCGAATTTGTGACTTCAAGTAAGTTTCTCAAAACTGTTATATTTTGTGTATTTTAACATGTTCGATCGTAAAATCATCGAATTTGTGACTTCAAGTAAGTTTCTCCAAACTGTTATATTTTGTATTTTTTAACATGTTTGATCGTAAAATCATCGAATTTGTGACTTCAAGTAAGTTTTTCAAAACTGTTATATTTTGTGTATTTTAACATGTTCGATCGTAAATCATCGAATTTGTGACTTCAAGTAAGTTTCTCAAAACTGTTATATTTTGTGTATTTTAACATGTTCGATCGTAAAATCATCGAATTTGTGACTTCAAGTAAGTTTTTCAAAACTGTTATATTTTGTGTATTTTAACATGTTCGATCGTAAAATCATCGAATTTGTGACTTCAAGTAAGTTTTTCAAAACTGTTATATTTTGTGTATTTTAACATGTTCGATCGTAAAATCATCGAATTTGTGACTTCAAGTTAGTTTTTCAAAACTTATATTTTGTGTATTTTAACATGTTCGATCGTAAAATCATCGAATTTGTGACTTCAAGTAAGTTTTTCAAAACTGTTATATTTTGTGTATTTTAACATGTTCGATCGTAAAATCATCGAATTTGTGACTTCAAGTAAGTTTCTCAAAGCTGTTATATTTTGTGTACTTTAACATGTTCGATCGTAAAATCATCGCATTTGTGACTTCAAGTAAGTTTCTCAAAACTGTTATATTTTGTGTATTTTAACATGTTCGTTCGTAAAATCATCGAATTTGTGACTTCAAGTAAGTTTTTCAAAACTGTTATATTTTGTGTATTTTATCATGTTCGATCGTAAAACCATCGAATTTGTGACTTCAAGTAAGTTTTTCAGAACTGTTATATTTTGTGTATTTTAACATGTTCGTTCGTAAAATCATCGAATTTGTGACTTCAAGTAAGTTTCTCAAAACTGTTATATTTTGTGTATTTTAACATGTTCGATCGTAAGATCATCGAATTTGTGACTTCAAGTAAGTTTTTCAAAACTGTTATATTTTGTGTATTTTAACATGTTCGATCGCAAAATCATCGAATTTGTGACTTCAAGTAAGTTTCTCAAAACTGTTATATTTTGTGTATTTTAACATGTTCAATCGTAAAATCATCGAATTTGTGACTTCAAGTAAGTTTCTCAAAACTGTTATATTTTGTGTATTTTAACATGTTCGATCGTAAGATCATCGAATTTGTGACTTCAAGTAAGTCTCTCAAAGCTGTTATATTTTGTGTATTTTAACATGTTCGATCGTAAAATCATCGCATTTGTGACTTCAAGTAAGTTTCTCAAAACTGTTATATTTTGTGTATTTTAACATGTTCGATCGTAAAATCATCGAATTTGTGACTTCAAGTAAGTTTCTCCAAACTGTTATATTTTGTATTTTTTAACATGGATCGTAAAATCATCGAATTTGTGACTTCAAGTAAGTTTTTCAAAACTGTTATATTTTGTGTTTTTTAACATGTTTGATCGTAAAATCATCGAATTTGTGACTTCAAGTAAGTTTTTCAAAACTGTTATATTGTGTGTACATATTTTAACATGTTCGATCGTAAAATCATCGAATTTGTGACTTCAAGTAAGTCTCTCAAAGCTGTTATATTTTGTGTACTTTAACATGTTCGATCGTAAAATCATCGCATTTGTGACTTTAAGTAAGTTTCTCAAAACTGTTATATTTTGTATTTTTTATCATGTTCGTTCGTAAAATCATCGAATTTGTGACTTCAAGTAAGTTTT
>NC_051847.1:123161829-123169479 GCF_002237135.1 Teleopsis dalmanni
CATCGAATTTGTGACTCCAAGTAAGTTTCTCAAAACTGTTATATTTTGTGTATTTTAACATGTTCGATCGTAAAATCATCGAATTTGTGACTTCAAGAAGTCTCTCAAAGCTGTTATATTTTGTGTACTTTAACATGTTCGATCGTAAAATCATCGCATTTGTGACTTCAAGTAAGTTTCTCAAAACTGTTATATTTTGTGTATTTTAACATGTTCGTTCGTAAAATCATCGAATTTGTGACTTCAAGTAAGTTTTTCAAAACTGTTATATTTTGTGTATTTTATCATGTTCGATCGTAAGATCATCGAATTTGTGACTTCAAGTAAGTTTTTCAAAACTGTTATATTTTGTGTATTTTAACATGTTCGATCGTAAAATCATCGAATTTGTGACTTCAAGTAAGTTTCTCAAAACTGTTATATTTTGTGTATTTTAACATGAACGATCATAAAACCATCGAATTTGTGACTTCAAGTAAGTTTCTCAAAACTGTTATATTTTGTATATATTAACATGTTCGATCGTAAAATCATCGAATTTGTGACTTCAAGTAAGTTTCTCAAAACTGTTATATTTTGTATATTTGAACATGAACGATCGTAAAACCATCGAATTTGTGACTTCAAGTAAGTTTCTCAAAACTGATTTTATGTATTTTAACATGTTCGATCGTAAAATCATCGAATTTGTGACTTCAAGTAAGTTTCTCAAAACTGTTATATTTTGTGTATTTAAACATGTTCGATCGTAAAATCATCGAATTTGTGACCTCAAGTAAGTTTCTCAAAACTGTTATATTTTGTGTATTTTAACATGTACGATCGTAAAACCATCGAATTTGTCACTTCAAGTAAGTTTTTCAAAACTGTTATATTTTGTATATTTTAACATGTTCGATCGTAAAACCATCGAATTTGTCACTTCAAGTAAGTTTTTCAAAACTGTCATATTTTGTGTATTTTAACATGTTCGATCGTAAAATCATCGAATTTGTGACTTCAAGTAAGTTTCTCAAAACTGTTATATTTTGTGTATTTTAACATGTTCGATCGCAAAACCATCGAAATTGTGACTTCAAGTAAGTTTCTCAAAACTGTTATATTTTGTGTATTTTAACATGTTCGATCGTAAAATCATCGAATTTGTGACTTCAAGTAAGTTTTTCAAAACTGTTATATTTTGTGTACTTTAACATGTTCGATCGTAAAATCATCGCATTTGTGACTTCAAGTAAGTTTCTCAAAACTGTTATATTTTGCATATTTTAACATGTTCGTTCGTAAAATCATCGAATTTGTGACTTCAAGTAAGTTTTTCAAAACTGTTATATTTTGTGTATTTTATCATGTTCGATCGTAAGATCATCGAATTTGTGACTTGAAGTAAGTTTTTCAAAACTGTTATATTTTGTGTATTTTAACATGTTCGATCGTAAAATCATCGAATTTGTGACTTCAAGTAAGTTTCTCAAAACTGTTATATTTTGTGTATTTTAACATGTTCGATCGTAAAATCATCGATTTTGTGACTTCAAGTAAGTTTCTCAAAACTGTTATATTTTGTATTTTTTAACATGTTTGATCGTAAAATCATCGAATTTGTGACTTCAAGTAAGTTTCTCAAAACTGTTATATTTTGTGTATTTTAACATGTTCGATCGTAAAATCATCGAATTTGTGACTTCAAGTAAGTTTTTCAAAACTGTTATATTTTGTGTATTTTAACATGTTCGTTCGTAAAATCATCGAATTTGTGACTTCAAGTAAGTTTTTCAAAACTGTTATATTTTGTGTATTTTATCATGTTCGATCGTAAAACCATCGAATTTGTGACTTCAAGTAAGTTTTTCAGAACTGTTATATTTTGTGTATTTTAACATGTTCGTTCGTAAAATCATCGAATTTGTGACTTCAAGTAAGTTTCTCAAAACTGTTATATTTTGTGTATTTTAACATGTTCGATCGTAAGATCATCGAATTTGTGACTTCAAGTAAGTTTTTCAAAACTGTTATATTTTGTGTATTTTAACATGTTCGATCGCAAAATCATCGAATTTGTGACTTCAAGTAAGTTTCTCAAAACTGTTATATTTTGTGTATTTTAACATGTTCAATCGTAAAATCATCGAATTTGTGACTTCAAGTAAGTTTCTCAAAACTGTTATATTTTGTGTATTTTAACATGTTCGATCGTAAGATCATCGAATTTGTGACTTCAAGTAAGTCTCTCAAAGCTGTTATATTTTGTGTATTTTAACATGTTCGATCGTAAAATCATCGCATTTGTGACTTCAAGTAAGTTTCTCAAAACTGTTATATTTTGTGTATTTTAACATGTTCGATCGTAAAATCATCGAATTTGTGACTTCAAGTAAGTTTCTCCAAACTGTTATATTTTGTATTTTTTAACATGTTTGATCGTAAAATCATCGAATTTGTGACTTCAAGTAAGTTTTTCAAAACTGTTATATTTTGTGTATTTTAACATGTTCGATCGTAAATCATCGAATTTGTGACTTCAAGTAAGTTTTCTCAAAACTGTTTATATATTTGTATTTTTTTTAAATGTTTGATTGTAAATCATCGATTTGGACTTCAAAGTAGTTTCAAAACTGTTATATTTTTGTGTATTTTAACATGTTTCCGATCGTAAATCATCGAATTTTGAATTCAAGTAAGTTTCTCAAAACGTTATATTTTTGTGTATTTTAACAGTTCGTTCGTAAAATCAATCAATTGTGACTTCAAGTAAGTTTCTCAAAAACTGTTATATAATTTGTGTATTTTAACATGTTCGATCGTAAGATCATCGAATTTGTGACTTCAAGTAAGTTTTTCAAAACTGTTATATTTTATGTATTTTAACATGTTCGATCGTAAAATCATCGAATTTGTGACTTGAAGTAAATTTCTCAAAACTGTTATATTTTGTGTATTTTAACATGTTCGATCGTAAGATCATCGAATTTGTGACTTCAAGTAAGTTTTTCAAAACTGTTATATTTTGTGTATTTTAACATGTTTGATCGTAAAATCATCGAATTTGTGACAAAGTAAGTTTCTCAAAACTGTTCTATTTTGCATATTTTAACATGTACGATCGTAAAATCATCGAATTTGTGACTTCAAGTAAGTTTTTCAAAACTGTTATATTTTGTGTATTTTAACATGTTCAATCGTAAAATCATCGAATTCGTGATTTCAAGTAAGTTCTCAAAACTGTTATATTTTGTGTATTTTAACATGTTCGATCGTAAAATCATTGAATTTGTGACTTCAAGTAAGTTTCTCAAAACTGTTATATTTTGCGTATTTTAACATGTACGATCGTAAAACGATCGAATTTGTCACTTCAAGTAAGTTTTTCAAAACTGTCATATTTTGTGTATTTTAACATGTTCGATCGTAAAATCATCGAATTTGTGACTTCAAGTAAGTTTCTCAAAACTGTTATATTTTGTGTATTTTAACATGTTCGATCGCAAAACCATCGAAATTGTGACTTCAAGTAAGTTTCTCAAAACTGTTATATTTTGTGTATTTTAACATGTTCGATCGTAAGATCATCGAATTTGTGACTTCAAGTAAGTTTTTCAAAACTGTTATATTTTGTGTATTTTAACATGTTCGATCGTAAGATCATCGAATTTGTGACTTCAAGTAAGTTTTTCAAAACTGTTATATTTTATGTATTTTAACATGTTCGATCGTAAAATCATCGAATTTGTGACTTGAAGTAAATTTCTCAAAACTGTTATATTTTGTGTATTTTAACATGTTCGATCGTAAGATCATCGAATTTGTGACTTCAAGTAAGTTTTTCAAAACTGTTATATTTTGTGTATTTTAACATGTTTGATCGTAAAATCATCGAATTTGTGACAAAGTAAGTTTCTCAAAACTGTTCTATTTTGCATATTTTAACATGTACGATCGTAAAATCATCGAATTTGTGACTTCAAGTAAGTTTTTCAAAACTGTTATATTTTGTGTATTTTAACATGTTCAATCGTAAAATCATCGAATTCGTGATTTCAAGTAAGTTCTCAAAACTGTTATATTTTGTGTATTTTAACATGTTCGATCGTAAAATCATTGAATTTGTGACTTCAAGTAAGTTTCTCAAAACTGTTATATTTTGCGTATTTTAACATGTACGATCGTAAAACCATCGAATTTGTCACTTCAAGTAAGTTTTTCAAAACTGTCATATTTTGTGTATTTTAACATGTTCGATCGTAAAATCATCGAATTTGTGACTTCAAGTAAGTTTCTCAAAACTGTTATATTTTGTGTATTTTAACATGTTCGATCGCAAAACCATCGAAATTGTGACTTCAAGTAAGTTTCTCAAAACTGTTATATTTTGTGTATTTTAACATGTTCGATCGTAAGATCATCGAATTTGTGACTTCAAGAAAGTTTTTCAAAACTGTTATATTTTGTGTATTTTAACATGTTCGATCGTAAAATCATCGAATTTGTGACTTTAAGTAAGTTTCTCAAAACTGTTTATATTTGTGTATTTTAACATGGTCGAGATCGAAAATCATCGAATTTTGGACTTCAAGTAAGTTTTCAAAACTGTTATATTTTGTATTTTTTAACATGTTCGATCGTAAAATCATCGAATTTGTGACTTCAAGTAAGTTTTTCAAAACTGTTATATTGTGTATATTTTAACATGAACGATCGTAAAATCATCGAATTTGTGACTTCAAGTAAGTTTTTCAAAACTGTTATATTTTGTGTATTTAAACATGTTCGATCGTAAAATCATCGAATTTGTGACCTCAAGTTAGTTTTTCAAAACTGTTATATTTTGTGTATTTTAACATGTTCGATCGTAAAATCATCGAATTTGTCACTTCAAGTAAGTTTCTCAAAACTGTTATATTTTGTGTATTTTAACATGTTCGATCGTAAAATCATCGAATTTGTGACTTCAAGTAAGTTTCTCAAAACTGTTATATTTTGCATATTTTAACATGTACGATCGTAAAACCATCGAATTTGTCACTTCAAGTAAGTTTTCCAAAATTGTTATATTTTGTGTATTTTAACATGTTCGATCGTAAAATCATCGAATTTGTGACCTCAAGTTAGTTTTTCAAAACTGTTATATTTTGTGTATTTTAACATGTTCGATCGTAAAATCATCGAATTTGTCACTTCAAGTAAGTTTCTCAAAACTGTTATATTTTGTGTATTTTAACATGTTCGATCGTAAAATCATCGAATTTGTGACTTCAAGTAAGTTTCTCAAAACTGTTATATTTTGCATATTTTAACATGTACGATCGTAAAACCATCGAATTTGTCACTTCAAGTAAGTTTTCCAAAATTGTTATATTTTGTGTATTTTAACATGTTCGATCGTAAAATCATCGAATTTGTGACTTCAAGTAAGTTTCTCAAAACTGTTATATTTTGTGTATTTTAACATGTTCGATCGTAAAATCATCGAATTTGTGACTTCAAGTAAGTTTCTCAAAACTGTTATATTTTGTGTATTTTAACATGTTCGATCGTAAAATCATCGAATTTGTGACTTCAAGTAAGTTTCTCAAAACTGTTATATTTTGTGTATTTTAACATGTTCGATCGTAAAATCATCGAATTTGTGACTTCAAGTAAGTTTTTCAAAACTGTTATATTTTGTGTATTTTAACATGTTCGATCGTAAAATCATCGAATTTGTGACTTCAAGTAAGTTTCTCAAAACTGTTATATTTTGTGTATTTTAACATGTTCGATCGTAAAATCATCGAATTTGTGACTTCAAGTAAGTTTCTCAAAGCTGTTATATTTTGTGTATTTTAACATGTTCGATCGTAAAATCATCGCATTTGTGACTTCAAGTAAGTTTCTCAAAACTGTTATATTTTGTGTATTTTAACATGTTCGATCGTAAAATCATCGAATTTGTGACTTCAAGTAAGTTTCTCAAAACTGTTATATTTTGTGTATTTTAACATGTTCGATCGTAAAATCATCGAATTTGTGACTTCAAGTAAGTTTTTCAAAACTGTTATATTTTGTATTTTTTAACATGTTCGATCGTAAAATCATCGAATTTGTGACTTCAAGTAAGTTTTTCAAAACTGTTATATTTTGTGTATTTTAACATGTTCGATCGTAAAATCATCGAATTTGTGACTTCAAGTAAGTTTCTCAAAACTGTTATATTTTGTGTATTTTAACATGTTCGATCGTAAAATCATCGAATTTGTGACTTCAAGTAAGTTTCTCAAAACTGTTATATTTTGTGTATTTTAACATGTTTGATCGTAAAATCATCGAATTTGTGACTTCAAGTAAGTTTCTCAAAACTGTTATATTTTGTGTATTTTAACATGTTCGATCGTAAAATCATCGAATTTGTGACTTCAAGTAAGTTTTTCAAAACTGTTATATTTTGTGTATTTTAACATGTTCGATCGTAAAATCATCGAATTTGTGACTTCAAGTAAGTTTTTCAAAACTGTTATATTTTGTGTATTTTAACATGTTCGATCGTAAAATCATCGAATTTGTGACTTCAAGTAAGTTTCTCAAAACTGTTATATTTTGTGTATTTTAACATGTTCGATCGTAAAATCATCGAATTTGTGACTTCAAGTAAGTTTTTCAAAACTGTTATATTTTGTGTATTTTAACATGTTCGATCGTAAAATCATCGAATTTGTGACTTCAAGTAAGTTTCTCAAAACTGTTATATTTTGTGTATTTTAACATGTTCGATCGTAAAATCATCGAATTTGTGACTTCAAGTAAGTTTCTCAAAACTGTTATATTTTGTGTATTTTAACATGTTCGATCGTAAGATCATCGAATTTGTGACTTCAAGTAAGTTTCTCAAAACTGTTATATTTTGTGTATTTTAACATGTTCGATCGTAAAATCATCGAATTTGTGACTTCAAGTAAGTTTCTCAAAACTGTTATATTTTGTGTATTTTAACATGTTCGATCGTAAAATCATCGAATTTGTGACTTCAAGTAAGTTTCTCCAAACTGTTATATTTTGTATTTTTTAACATGTTTGATCGTAAAATCATCGAATTTGTGACTTCAAGTAAGTTTTTCAAAACTGTTATATTTTGTGTATTTTAACATGTTCGATCGTAAATCATCGAATTTGTGACTTCAAGTAAGTTTTTCTAAACTGTTATGTTTTGTGTATTTTAACATGTTCGATCGTAAAATCATCGAATTTGTGACTTCAAGTAAGTTTTTCAAAACTGTTATATTTTGTATATTTTAACCTGAACGATCGTTAAACCATCGAATTTGTGACTTCAAGTAAGTTTCTCAAAACTGTTATATTTTGTGTATTTTAACATGTTCGATCGTAAAATCATCGAATTTGTGAGTTCAAGTAAGTTTCTCAAAACTGTTATATTTTGTATATTTTAACCTGAACGATCGTTAAACCATCGAATTTGTGACTTCAAGTAAGTTTCTCAAAACTGTTATATTTTGTGTATTTTAACATGTTCGATCGTAAAATCATCGAATTTGTGAGTTCAAGTAAGTTTCTCAAAACTGTTATATTTTGTATATTTTAACATGTTCGATCGTAAAATCATCGAATTTGTGAGTTCAAGTAAGTTTCTCAAAACTGTTATATTTTGTATATTTTAACCTG
>NC_051847.1:123169579-123173512 GCF_002237135.1 Teleopsis dalmanni
ACAAAATACAACAGTTTTGAGAAACTTACTTGAAGTATCAAATTCGATGATTTACGATCGAACATGTTAAAATACACAAAATATAACAGTTTTGAAAAACTTACTTGAAGTCACAAATTCGATGATTTTACGATCAAACATGTTAAAAAATACAAAATATAACAGTTTGGAGAAACTTACTTGAAGTCACAAATTCGATGATTTTACGATCGAACATGTTAAAATACACAAAATATAACAGTTTTGAGAAACTTACTTGAAGTCACAAATGCGATGATTTTACGATCGAACATGTTAAAATACACAAAATATAACAGCTTTGAGAGACTTACTTGAAGTCACAAATTCGATGATCTTACGATCGAACATGTTAAAATACACAAAATATAACAGTTTTGAGAAACTTACTTGAAGTCACAAATTCGATGATTTTACGATTGAACATGTTAAAATACACAAAATATAACAGTTTTGAGAAACTTACTTGAAGTCACAAATTCGATGATTTTGCGATCGAACATGTTAAAATACACAAAATATAACAGTTTTGAAAAACTTACTTGAAGTCACAAATTCGATGATCTTACGATCGAACATGTTAAAATACACAAAATATAACAGTTTTGAGAAACTTACTTGAAGTCACAAATTCGATGATTTTACGATCGATACAGTTAAATATGCAAAATATAACATTTGAGAAACTTACTTGATCACAAATGCGATGATTTTTACGAATCGAACATGTTAAAATAACACAAAATATACAGCTTTGAGAGACTTACTGAAGTCACAGAATTCGATGATCTTACGATCGAACATGTTAAAATACACAAAATAAACAGTTTGAGAAACTTACTTGAAGTCACAATTCGATATTTTAGATCGAACATGTTAAAATACACAAAATATAACAGTTTTGAGAAACTTACTTGAAGTCACAAATTCGATGATTTTACGATCGCACATGTTAAAATACACAAAATATGACAGTTTTGAAAAACTTACTTGAAGTCACAAATTCGATGATTTTACGATCAAACATGTTAAAATACACAAAATATAACAGTTTTGAAAAACTTACTTGAAGTCAAAAATTCAATGATCTTACGATCGAACATGTTAAAATACACAAAATATAACAGTTTTGAAAAACTTACTTCAAGTCACAAATTCGATGATTTTACGATCGAACATGTTAAAATACACAAAATATAACAGTTTTGAAAAACTTACTTGAAGTCACAAATTCGATGATTTTACGATCGAACATGTCAAAATACACAAAATATAACAGTTTTGAAAAACTTACTTGAAGTCACAAATTCGATGATTTTACGAACGAACATGTTAAAATACACAAAATATAACAGTTCTGAAAAACTTACTTGAAGTCACAAATTCGATGGTTTTACGATCGTTCATGTTAAAATATACAAAATATAACAGTTTTGAAAAACTTACTTGAAGTCACAAATTCGATGATTTTACGATCGAACATGTTAAAATACACAAAATATAACAGTTTTGAGAAACTTACTTGAAGTCACAAAATCGATGATTTTACGATCGAACATGTTAAAATACACAAAATATAACAGTTTTGAGAAACTTACTTGAAGTCACAAATTCGATGATTTTACGATCGAACATGTTAAAATACACAAAATATACAGTTTTGAAAAACTTACTTAAAGTCACAAATTCGATGATTTTACGATCGAACATGTTAAAATACACAAAATATAACAGTTTTGAAAAACTTACTTGAAGTCACAAATTCGATGATCTTACGATCGAACATGTTAAAATACACAAAATATAACAGTTTTGAGAAACTTACTTGAAGTCACAATTTCGATGGTTTTGCGATCGAACATGTTAAAATACACAAAATATAACAGTTTTGAGAAACTTACTTGAAGTCACAAATTCGATGATTTTACGATCGAACATGTTAAAATACACAAAATATGACAGTTTTGAAAAACTTACTTGAAGTGACAAATTCGATCGTTTTACGATCGTACATGTTAAAATACGCAAAATATAACAGTTTTGAGAAACTTACTTGAAGTCACAAATTCAATGATTTTACGATCGAACATGTTAAAATACACAAAATATAACAGTTTTGAGAACTTACTTGAAATCACGAATTCGATGATTTTACGATTGAACATGTTAAAATACACAAAATATAACAGTTTTGAAAAACTTACTTGAAGTCACAAATTCGATGATTTTACGATCGTACATGTTAAAATATGCAAAATAGAACAGTTTTGAGAAACTTACTTTGTCACAAATTCGATGATTTTACGATCAAACATGTTAAAATACACAAAATATAACAGTTTTGAAAAACTTACTTGAAGTCACAAATTCGATGATCTTACGATCGAACATGTTAAAATACACAAAATATAACAGTTTTGAGAAATTTACTTCAAGTCACAAATTCGATGATTTTACGATCGAACATGTTAAAATACATAAAATATAACAGTTTTGAGAAACTTACTTGAAGTCACAAATTCGATGATTTTACGATCGAACATGTTAAAATACACAAAATATAACAGTTTTGAGAAACTTACTTGAAGTCACAAATTCGATGATTTTACGATCGAACATGTTAAAATACACAAAATATAACAGTTTTGAAAAACTTACTTGAAGTCACAAATTCGATGGTTTTACGATCGTTCATGTTAAAATATACAAAATATAACAGTTTTGAAAAACTTACTTGAAGTCACAAATTCGATGATTTTACGATCGAACATGTTAAAATACACAAAATATAACAGTTTTGAAAAACTTACTTGAAGTCACAAATTCGATGATATTACGATCGAACATGTTAAAATACACAAAATATAACAGTTTTGAGAAACTTACTTGAAGTCACAAATTCGATGATTTTACGATCGAACATGTTAAAATACACAAAATATAACAGTTTTGAAAAACTTACTTGAAGCCACAAATTCGATTATCTTACGATCGAACATGTTAAAATACACAAAATATAACAGTTTTGAGAAACTTACTTGAAGTCACAAATTCGATGGTTTTACGATCGTACATGTTAAAATACACAAAATATATTTTGAAAAACTTACTTAAAGTCACAAATTCGATGATTTTACGATCGAACATGTTAAAATACACAAAATATAACAGTTTTGAAAAACTTACTTGAAGTCACAAATTCGATGATCTTACGATCGAACATGTTAAAATACACAAAATATAACAGTTTTGAGAAACTTACTTGAAGTCACAATTTCGATGGTTTTGCGATCGAACATGTTAAAATACACAAAATATAACAGTTTTGAGAAACTTACTTGAAGTCACAAATTCGATGATTTTACGATCGAACATGTTAAAATACACAAAATATGACAGTTTTGAAAAACTTACTTGAAGTGACAAATTCGATCGTTTTACGATCGTACATGTTAAAATACGCAAAATATAACAGTTTTGAGAAACTTACTTGAAGTCACAAATTCAATGATTTTACGATCGAACATGTTAAAATACACAAAATATAACAGTTTTGAGAACTTACTTGAAATCACGAATTCGATGATTTTACGATTGAACATGTTAAAATACACAAAATATAACAGTTTTGAAAAACTTACTTGAAGTCACAAATTCGATGATTTTACGATCGTACATGTTAAAATATGCAAAATAGAACAGTTTTGAGAAACTTACTTTGTCACAAATTCGATGATTTTACGATCAAACATGTTAAAATACACAAAATATAACAGTTTTGAAAAACTTACTTGAAGTCACAAATTCGATGATCTTACGATCGAACATGTTAAAATACACAAAATATAACAGTTTTGAGAAATTTACTTCAAGTCACAAATTCGATGATTTTACGATCGAACATGTTAAAATACA
>NC_051847.1:123173612-123189606 GCF_002237135.1 Teleopsis dalmanni
TAACGAAATAGTTCTCATAGATGATATTAGCTTTCAAATGAATAATAAAGCTATGCAACATGTTAACACTTTCTTGATAAGCGTACTTCTACAATTGAAGGCATTATATACACAATATAGTTCTAATATCAAACACTTCCTTGTCCCAGCAATGGGAAGTTCTATTAATGTATTTTAGTCGCTTAGAAGAGTTGACTTCAATATAATAACTTTATAGTACATGTCACTGTAACCTGAAATATCACTTATTAAGATGAGTCCTTCAGAGACTTATGTCTGTTGTCTTTGTTAAATGTATATCAAAAACTCAGTTTTCCTTCGTTACGAATACTCTGTACCTAGTAGACAAAGACTTCACCACTTAGGTGGTGTCTAGTTTTAGTATATTCTGGATTGTAACAAAAATAATATTATACGTATTATAAAATTATAAATGAATTAGGATAGACACTCTACTTGGTTTTTTACAAATATTTCGGAACAAGTTTATTTTTATTTTAAGTGTTATTTTATTAAATTAATAAAATTTGTATTAAACATTATTAAATATATCATCTCATTAGTATTTATTTTCCCTCAACCTTATCACTCCATCGCATACATATTCTTCCTCCAACAACAGCTTTGAAAATCTTTTCATTGTGTCTTTGTATTCCATTCTCATGATATAATCAACCCAGTAAACCTTCTAAATTTTAACTCGCAATTTAATGCTAATCTCTTTATACATACATAGGAGAACTTTATTTATTTTTCTAACATTTGTATGAAAGGACATTTTTGAAGACCTTTTCACTAGAACAATCCAGTGCTACTTAATCAGTCTGTGCTATTATCAATGCTTGCACGGCATATTGTTGAATGTTAGTTTCTTTAATCTGAGAAGAGTTTTACCTCCAATTGCTTATCGAACCCATAATCTGTATCTGATGGCAGTAGAATTACCAAATGAACTAACAACCACGCTGATATTTTCTTCTAATTCTACAAAATAGTTTTGTGTTCATTATGTTAATTGGTTATTTAGATGAGAAAGTAATATTCTTAGAGTCATGTAGTTTAAGTGTAGGCAAAGTATGTTTCTGCCTATACACCTTGCTCAGTATTTGCTTCTTGTTTGTCGACAGATAGCTCAGTGTAATACAGAAAGTGATGGTGGTAATAATTGGGATAGTGCTTAGAATATCAAAAAATCATTCATTCTAAAAGGAAGTCTAATGGATTTTTATTGCTTCTTTAATGCCTTTCATACATTTAATAAAAACTTATAAAATGCCTCAGTTATACTAAATATAACTTTAATAGTGCAAATATCTAAACCATTCTGTACCATTTTAATTAAAAATTATACAAACTCTTTATACATTACAATTATTCCCCGAAAATTTTAAAAATATTATTTTTTAAAAAATATACAGTATTCTATCTTTCTCTTTACCTGATTGACTTCACTTTTTCTTATGAGTTCACACATCTTTAAAACTTTTCATATATTCGAATTTATGTACTTTGAGCTTTTGTTAAGCATCCATATAACCGCTTGAAGCACAGCTATATTGGTTCCAAACTCAGAATGTATTGCTAAACTCAACATATAGAATAACAGTAAGATTAATAAAAAATATAATTGTAAACTGTCATATATTTCTAATAAAAGTCATTTGCCTTTTAATTACATCGAAATATTTAGCTATGAAGTGTATATAGGTTGTATCTTAGAAAGTAACCAAGTCTTTCTATGAAGGTATATCAAGGAAAAGTGTTACAAGAATGTATCCTCTATTTTTAAAATATATTTAAAATTCCACTATTCAATAAGTTGGTTGGTGACATTTGACTAATTGCTGTATCATTCCTCTTCTTTATTAAATAAAAACTATTCTTCTATCATTTTAAGAAATCGATACTATTCTTCCATAAATTATTAACAATTTTTTTTTGATTATTAATCGTTTTTTTTATCTATTCTGGTAATATGAAAACATTTTTCTGGGTCTGATACACTGTCATTTTAATCATATACAGAAGAAAACCACATATGCAAATCTTTTTTTAGATACTCGTAAATAGCATTTGACATAAATACACTTAAATCCTTAATAAGTGCAGTGATTTTGGTGGTAAAGTTGTGATTTTTTATGAAATTATTTAAAAAAATTAATTTAAATTTATAACTATAATTTTTATAGTAAAATGCTTTTCACATATGTAAAAAATTTTTGAAGCGGATTTTTTTTTAGCTGAGCACTAAAATAAAACATGAAATAATGAAATAAAAACCAAATAAATTAAATATAGCCTCAAAGTACTTAATAAAGTTGGTGGTATTAACTGATTACTTTATAGCTAATTACATATGAATAATAAATAGTAAAAGGTTATATATGTATAAATATATATTTATTATAATGAGGAGAAAACTAGTATTATCTCTTAAGTATATACTACATGTGAACTCATTGAAGAAATGCATAATTCACTGTTGTAGTGAAACAAATATAAACAATATTAGTAATTAAAATATTTGTGAAAAAATTAAAATCTTATTCATATTTTAGCTACTTAATTAACTTAGATTGAAATTTCTCAAATTTATGTATAATTGTGTAAATTTATGTGAATTCATCCTCATAAAAAAAATATATCATATACATTTTTATAAAGTTGAAGTAAAGCTCACCAGCCACTATATATTAATTTTCAAAAATTTAATATTATTTAATTTAAATTTTTTATTTAAATTTCCATATGGGATTCCAATTGTCTATGAAATATTCCAATTGTCAACCAACACAAACAAACAAACAAACACTACCGCATACATACATACAAAATACATATGCCCATATATAATGCGCTCATTTAGACCACAACCAGCACCACAGCCAATGTTTTCGACAATTATGGCAACCTGTTGTGGCAGCAGGAAGCCGCCGAGTTCGTTGAACAATTTCCGCAGCGTCGTAGGCCACGCTCACAGGCACTGCTTAGACCGAGTGCTTCCGCTGGTACCTTATACAAAAAGACACCCGGCATAACTACCGTTAATAAGCGCGCCAGTGGTGGAGAATTGCTGACAAGCCACCAACGTCATCAGCGCGATATGTTTAGCGGCGATTTAGGTATACCTGAGATTAGTACGCATGTTGGCAGTGTAGTGCATACTTTCGAAACGATGGCCATGCAACGTCGTCAAGCTGAGCAGCAACAACTCGAACACCAACAGCAACAACAGCAGCAGCAACAGCAGCAGCAATACAGTAAGTATAGTAATCATAATAATAACACGATTTTGTGTACTGCACCACCAACAACAGCAACTACAACAACAGCAATTACAACAAATGCAGCAAATACAACTATGAATCGTACCACACATGGCACCAGCAACAATAAATATCAGCAGCTAAAGCGTAAATCACATGAAACGCGTCAAAAACTCTTACAACAAAGTCAACAACAATTGTTGTCGTCATATGACAGCAATTTATTGCACGATAGGCACAACACACTAACACTAACGCCGCAACTAACGCATATGAACAGCTCAAGCACACAAGCCCTGACCACTGCGCACATGGCCAACATAAGTCCAATTAAACGCAGCACATTGAGTTTGCAGCGGCAACATGAGTGCAGCAACGACAGCACTGACAGCAATGTTAACGATTTGACAGCAATTGCTGCGCAATATTACAACATAGACGAGGATTATCGTAAGAATCTATTCGGCACCATACCCAGCCGAAAATTTGCTAGCCAAAGTGCAGCGCAGATGTGCAACAATAATAGTCCACAGCTGAGTAATGACGAAGATGAGACTGTCATTGTCAATGCCGCTTTTGATGAGATCTTTGCTGGTTATAGTGGCGTAGATGAAGATGATGATGATGGTGATTGTGATGGTGATGGTGATAATGATGACGAATTTACCAGCGGTGGTAATGCAGTGACAAGCAATTCACTGACACCAGGCGAAGAAAATTTGGTAAGTTTGAGTGAACTCGACGACGATGTTTTCAAAGCTGCTAGTGTTAATGATATTAACAATTTTGGACGTCCTGGTAATACGCCTAAGCGACTAACAACGCTCGCACATAAAAAACCAGCACCACCACCACCACCACTATTGAGTAAATCAAATTCGCACATACATACACTTGCAGATGACAACAGCAAACGGCTTGGTAATGGCATACAAGTGCCGAGTCGACGCGCCATAATGCCGCTATCGGCACAAAAAGAACGTGCCACCACAGTAAGCAATTTGTTTGACCGTTTGAAGTCCACACAAATTAAACCAAAGCACATACTAAGTAAAACTCCATCTGATAATTTACTGAAACGTGAGCAGCTAAATGTAAAAATGCCAACAGCAAGTAGCAGCCTGCACAAGTTTCCACCACAAATGGACTTGCACCGTGAAGTAGAAGGCGAAGAAAATACGGACAATATGGATAACGATTTCTTGCGGGGCTCCACATTAAGTCAGTCATTCGTTAAGCACTTAAAGTTACGTAAACAAACTAAACCACCAGCACCTGCACCTCCAGTTCTTACGCCCCAGCATAACACTATTAAAAGTCGGTTACCTGTTGGCACCAAAAAATCTCAAATAAATAGAAGCTCGGCCTCAGTATCAAACAGCACGACCACTTGCAGTCCACTACGTAGTGTTCTCAATCATTTGCCAAAACGTTCAAAGTCCTCCAATGAGCTATTACTGGACGATTTAGCCATACAGAGTCGCAAGTACAATCAAACAAATAGAAGGTATTTTGAACCAACTACAAATTTAAAGGCAATTAGTCGAAGAGCGGACGGTGCCAGTTTTAAAAGACAGAGATTTTCGGTATTACGAGGTAATGCTGCTGAAATCTAAATAATTGACTCCAAATTCATTGCAATATATTTAGAGAAAAATCAAACGTTTATTTACTTTGTTAATGAATATAAGTAATATCAATTAAGTATTTTTCTGTTTTAAATCATTGCATTCCTGATATACCTAAAATACCTGCAAGTAAAGACCAGCCTAATATAGATAACATTATATATTCATATATAACTAATCATAAAGAATATGGTGTTGCATAGTAAATAAACCTAAATTGTAGGATCATTCTGTTAAAAAATATTTTTAAAATTGAATTTCAAATTCGAATTATCGAGTTTTTCATCTTAAGACTTCGTCAAACTACAAGGGATATGCAGGGTAATTTATCAGTAGTTAATTTATGAATATATCAGCAAAAAGATTTTGAGATTATCATAAATTTAGCGATATTGATAATCTAGTTCAAGTTTCATCACTAACAAAACTATATAAAATTATTTAAAGTGCTAACTAACAACAAATCAAAAGTGTTTATTATTTTACGAATTTTTATTTAGATTTTAATAAAAATCCTTTAAGTTGTTTTTTTAAGAACTAGCTCTTTCCTTTCTTTCCTCTTTCCACCTTATTGCAGGTTAAACGTAAGTCATACATAAGTTACAGGTACTTGCTTTTGTAGTACTCACGATAACCCAAGGCATGTCTTGCAGTAAGGCAATTTGCTTATTTGTACTAGCGACAACCTGACGCTTGAAACCGGTTTCTATTTTTAGAGAGAAAATGATTACACCTCTTCAGTTTTTCGCAACAAAAATTGCTGTGTTTCTTCACTTACCCCCGCTAGTGCGAAGGGGTTCAATTAATTGCTTATTATTCGAATATGCTCAAAATCCGATACACCGACAAATTTTAGTCTAGCTTTCTCTCTATTACTTAAAAACTCTATAGACGAAATCACTTATAAGAGAAATTCTACATTATTGAAATAAATTAACACCATTGTAAATAAAATTTCCACTGTAAGCAATTTCAAATTTTTCCTAAATATCCTATAAGATAAACACACTTCTTTAAAAATCCTGCAATGATTTAATAGTATTAAATAATTTCTATTTTTTGGAAAAGATACAACAGAACCCATTACCCGTCTCTAATACGAGTACATTATTTAACAGAAATTTTCCATATCGTTTATATGACTAATTCTTTAAATGGAATTTAAAGTCTTATATAAAAACATTGTTATTAACCATATATAAATTTTTCCGGTTTTAATGTCCTCTATTTCAAGTACCTTTTTTAAAGAATATATGTATAAAAATATATTATGAACCTCTGTACGAGTTAATATTATTAATACATATTATTCTCCTGTAGGAATTTTTTCAAAGAACAAAACTTATACCTTTCAATATAATATTTATTTAATATACATGTTAGATTAAAAATAGATTAATCCATAAGATATATAGATCCATAAGATATATATGATAAAAACATTTTGTAATATAATATATGTTACTCATATATGATTATTTCATTAAATATATTAAAGAGTTTTAGTTTGAGAGAGAGACGAGGTCAGTTCTAAATACAGATCATGAAATTTATTTAAGTTAAAAATTTTCAACCTTAAATTAATAGAATAATCCCCGAAACTATAATATTGAATAATGTATGCAATGTAATACTAAATCAATATGAATATATAAAAAATAAATATATTTTAGGTTTAGTTTTAGTAAAATATTTTATTTTTAATGTTTATATTAATTAAAATTTTAAAATTTTTTAAAAATATTATATATGTTTTGACTGACTTAAATTTTCACTTCAAAATTATAAGTGAATATTATGTATTAATAAACTTATTCGTTCAAATTTTAAGATTTTAATTGTAAATAAAACTACTATTAAGAAAAATATTTAACCAAACTAATATACCAAAAATTTTATGCTAATCTAACTAAAGTGTCATTAAAAAAATTTACGACTGATTTCTTTCTCATATATATGTAAAGTATTTAATTTCATATAATTTTAATTTTAACAGAAGGAACAGTTCTTTAAATAAAATGTTGTAGACATCGTTAATTGAAGATCCCAGAAAAAATTCAAGAATATGGAAAACTATTGAGAGAAGTTACCCCGCCGCTGAATTGAAAACTATATGTTGATATAAAAAAAAATAACAAAAATTAACAAAATACTTATTCTTCAATAACAAAAAACAAAAAGTTATATATAACAAATTCCAAATATGAATTTGTTATTACCAAAATAAAAGTTTATAACACTTATGCCATTTAATTTTTTAAAAACAAAAGTAATTAAGCGGGGCATGGGTATCGATTGAAGTAAGAAATAATACTTTATGTATATATAATATTATGAGAAAATAAATAAATTTAAAAATACACATTGATTAAAAAATTGTATTTCAATTTATATAATTTATATAAAAATCAATAAAAATAAAAATAAATCAAAATATGTTACAAACAATTACATATAATAAAATATAGGGAGCTATAAATAATAGAACAAAGAAATAATTTGTGTGAAAAATAAAAATTAAATAATAATATTCAGTAAATAATATATGTTATAAGATTGAAAGTAAATAATTTGTATTAAAAACTGAAATATAAAAATTTTTTAAATCTAATAAAATACTTAGCAAAATTTATTTAAAATCACACATAATAAGTTTTTAATCTCATAATAAATAATAATTATGTACAGTGTAATAAACAACGTACTCGTAATAAAAAAATATAATATAATGTAACGAAAATATAATAAAATAAATTTAAAGAAAGAGAGAGAAAATAAAAAACAAATTTCATAAAAATATAAAACTTAAAAAAAATTATAGTTAAAACAATAAAAGAAACAAATAATTAAATGAAGAGATAATTAAAAATGTTTAGAATAAAAAAACTTTTCCCTCTCCTCGTACAAATCTATTATTAAATATAAATAGTTCATAACCAAATATATACAATTAATAGACATTAATAGACTAAAATCAATTTTTTTAACTGAGTTCTAAATTCTTCTGTATTTCACTTATAAGTGTGAATAAACATTTAAACATAGTGTCAACAAATTGTTTGCAATACACTGACATTAAAATTATTTCATTTGATTTATATATTAAAATATTTATTCATAAATTTTTTACGCGTTTTTATTTTATAAAATATTATATTCCTACTCTTCTGATAATAATTTATTCACTATATCACTATACAATAAATATGCTATATATAATAAATTGAATTACGCTAACTTTTATATATTGTTTAAATTATTAAAAGAGGAATAAGAGTAGATTTGTAGGTACGCTTTATAAAAAAATAAAAAAATATTAAAAATAACATTATAATTAATAATATATTAAATAAAATAATAAAAGAGGTGTTCACGATCACTTGTAACAAACTCGATAACCGAGTAACACACCAAAAGCGCAAATGGGAAGCAACAGATTACATTTCGAGTACCTAAATGCCCTAAATGTTGCTCAAGAGAGTGAAAACCGATAATAATAATTTGGGTAATAATAATATAATTAATTAAATTATTATAATTTATTGTAATGTTGTGTTATGTTGTTATAAATAAAAACATAACAAAATTGTTAAAATTCAAATATTATATATACGACCATACAGAATGAAATTATAATCCTATACCAAATATTTACAGAGGATAAGATGATATTAATTCCTATGATCGATACCTATGCCTTATCAAAATATTATTAATTCTAGGTAATCCAAATGTACAAAATTAATTAAATCATCCAAAATACAAGTTATAATATAAAATTAATATTATTAATGTAATGCTATTATTAATGTAATATTATTATTAATGTAAAATGTGTTTGATGTAAAATAAATATATATAATATATTTATAAACATGTATATAACTATATTCACAGAAACTATAAAAATTAATAATTATTAAGATTTAAATAAAGTGATAAGAATTTGCATGTTTATAATATTTCTACATTTACTCATTGATATATAAAACAATAATCCATATTGTTTATAACTAAATACATATATACGTATAACCTATACACATATATATGTATATGTATATGTATATGTATTATGTATTTCCATTTCAAATATACAATCTTACAAATGCAGCTAATCAAGTACAGAACAAGATACCGACAAAGAAAGTTATTTACATTTAATTATTTGTTGTAATCCACAAGAAAATCAAATAATATATAAGTTTAATTGAATATTTAAAATATTGTGTAAGTGTAAAACTTAATAAATATTAACAATTTTCGTGCATGCAACAATAACAAAATAAATAATTAAAAAAAATTAAATGTTTCAATTTTTCAAACTTGGTTTTAGGTAAGTAAATATCACTTTTATCACAATCAAATGAAATATGTGTACAATATAGAAAATAAAATGCTAGCTAACTGCACTAAAAGTATTGAATAACAGAACAAAATATATTTGTGCAAATCCTTGTAATGATATTTTGAATATAAGAAATTTTATAAACCGAAACCGTACTTCTGTATGGAAGATGTATGTAAATCCATTGTATATCAGAATCGATCGCAATTATTGGTAGAAATAATGAGTTTAAATTATTTAAATACCGTATTTAAACAGAAAAGGTAACAAATAAATAAGTATTCGCATATATGTAAACATTCTGAATTCCGCTAAAAAAAATTATTTTCCAATAGAAATATAAAGTAGATAAGATTACAAAAGTCTATAAAGATGAGGAAAAAGGACAATTTTATAATACCTTAGATAAATTTTGTAGTATGCAGTAAAGGAATAAATGTTATGCTTCCCATATGTGGGTTTCTGGAATAATTGATCGTGACCAAATATTGTAACAAAGGCAATAACAGAAGACAGTTACCAAATTAAACCACATAGACAGTATTAACTAATCTATTGAGAGGATCCGTTAGATTTCCTCAAAAACTTATATATAAAGGAACCAATATTCAATCATATGGAATGTGTCCCGGTGGATTCAAGACACGCCACGTCGGTGGATTGCAATCCATGAAGCAAACGAAATTGATGACAATATGAACGAAACTGAAAGCAATAATTAATAAAGTTGCCCAAGGAGCAAATGGAGAATTAAAAGCAAAAATAAACTCTACCCTTGTTTTATTCTTATGGTTGGAAAATGAGAAATAGTTGTTTTTGGCAATTTGTTTCGTTAGTTTTTCTATTCTATATATGACCACTTTGAATGTTAAACTGAATTTGTTTAATTACCTATTAAAACCATACTTTTTGAACACTGACCCATTATTGAAAGCCTGAAATTAATCTAAAACTATTGAAAAATATAAAGAATTTATTCTTTGTCATACAATATTATCATCTATAATTTGCTACTGTACACTGTCGGACGAGAATTGCCACTGAGTCAAATGACTAGAAGAAAAACCAGTACCGCCGAAGTGAAAATACTGGTGTCCATAAATTTAGTTATAATATATATATAATAAATTTCTTATTAGACTACATTGATTGCTACCAATATCAAGATATTCACCCAAAATCTGTATATTACAAAGAAATTAGATCTGTTGTCAAAATTGTTTCTGGATATGAAATAGACTACAGCCGTTAGATTCTGGTATGTTGCACTCTGTTTAATATATTGACAGATAAAAATAAACTCAAATATTTAGAGAAAATTAAGGAAAATATTAACATAATTCTTGGTAAAGCGAAGAAATTCAGTGAAAATATTACAGATGTGAAAAAGCATTCATTTTATTTTCTTATGTTTCCAGACAAAATTCATCAAAAATAACTAACAAAACTAGTAATAATATTTTTTGTAATGACAAAGAGTAAAGTAGGTATCAGTATTTACTATTTATTTATTTAATTTTGTTTGTTTTTTTATTAATAATCGGTTACATGTTCAAATAGTACATGGAACCTAAACGCTGCCTACAGACGACTATTAATCACACCATATCTATATGTAACGTGAAGGAAGACGAAACTCTGAATCGTCTTCTGAATACAAGCTATACAAAGTGTTTATCAAATTCCTAAATCTAGAATATTGTAGATATTCATATTCTCAATAAATGCGACCGGACTATATACGCCAGCTATTGCGGGGACAGCCGAGTATCTGCCGTATACAAGGCTCTTTAAGTGTGTGCAAGGTAGAAGCTACTCTCGATATGTTCGCTCTAATATTGACTACATATATACACTGCTTTGAATTTTCGAAAATTCAATGATCAATTTCTAAGCTCGGTATCTCTGCAAAGCTAAAAAACGACTATAGTATAATGTCGACAACCATACCTTCATCAAGTACCCATAGGATCAATTCAATGATCAATGAATTCGATGAATTTTCGAAAATTCAATGATCAATTTCTAAGCTCGGTATCTCTGCAAAGCTAAAATACGGCTATAGTATAATGTCGACAACCATACCTTCATCAAGTACCCATAGGATCAATTCTTTACGACCATATTATGTAGACGTTTCTGAAATATCAACGGAACTATTTTTTTAGGAACGCGGTGCAATATTATATATTACTATCTTTCTTCAAACTTTTTCAAAAATCTACTGAAATTAAAACAAATAATTAAATAAAAAGAGTACTAAAAATAATCCTAAAGGCGAATAGAAATGGGAAAACTCATATGATTATTTGTCTAATATACCTGAATCAAAAACTAAAAGGAACAACGACAAATATTTGGGAGTCGAAGAAAACAGTAGTTAGTACTTGGCTTTAAGCGCTGTATGTTTACGTATAAAATATGTTATCTCTGGTATTAATATGCGGACATGTATACTCTCTTAAGAGGTTGCAACGTAGTATATTTTATGCAACAAGCTACTCAAATACACCGAGTAAATTGAATGTTTTTAGCAACATTTCTATATTTTTATCTTAATTTGCTTTTTATTTGAATTTGCATATGTACGTTTATACTTTTTATTACAACTTTAAAAAAATTAATTTTTTTAAAAATCTTATATAATTTTGGTCGTCTTCTTAGGTGATAATGCAGTTGTAACAATGTTTTTGCTCATGGTCGAACAAATGTTGTGTAGAAACCATAAACATTATTGCTTAGCTTTAAAGCAATATGTACACGAAGCGTTGGCAATATATACAATTTTTCTTTTTTACTTGTCATAGATGAACTTGACAACAACATGAACAACAACAGTTCAGTTTATACTATCATAAACTGTCATGAAGAGTGAAGTTTATTTTGTTTTGTGCCTAACGTACATTTTTAATCGTTGAAGAGTCGTCCGCAATGCTTTCGCGTGCTTTATTTTTCGCGGAAGTATCGCTAAAGACGATGCTTTAGCGATACTTTTGTAAGAGAGTTATCATCGTCCGCGAATCGCTTAGACGCGCAACTATTCGCTCCCCAAAACCATCGCGAAGGCGCCCAAATGAACGCTAAACGCAATCATAAAAATATTGTTATTAATGCTCAAACCTCCAACCATCATTATATGATTGGAAATTTGTCATTCACTTCACTTGCATAATCCACACTTTTCGAAAGTGGTACAACGAAATATGACACGCAACACTTCAATGGAACCCCCAATGCAACTAACACAAAGGAAGACCATGTAGCACCTGAAGAAAAACGATAACAAATAACACCAGCAAAACTTTAAATGAATTACGTTATATTTCTAGAGATAGAAATTATTATTGGAGATTCTATATAACAAGTCTATACTCCTGATGGAGTAGAGGAAATAATAATTATACTAATACACAAGTATGATTTTATGTAATATATATTATATTTAATATACTATATTTATATATTTTAAAATATAATTGATTAATACAAACCAAATATATATATAAATAAATATATCAATTTTTCCTGTAATCTAAATAACTAAAACAGTTTTATTACAAATAAAAAAATAATTTTTCAATCCTTCAATATAGGATATGACTTCATCTATTGTGTGAGTTCTCACAGGTTTTGCAAGTTCCAAGATAACATGTCTATAATTTGCAATTTCTGATTTACTTAACTGTAATCAAGGTTCAATTAATCAAGGTTTTCAATTTTTGATTTTTTGTTGATGATATGTCCATTACGATCATTAATTTTGTCTACGCATTCATATTAACATATTTGTGGTTTTTTAACTATATTATTCACAATGGGCCTATAAGCCTAAGTGGATCCCTCTGGGATCGCCGGTACAACCTAACCTAACTATATTATACTTCTATGGTGAGTGCTTGACATTAATAATAATATTTATTAAATTTGTTTAATTAGTTCAAATAAATTGAATATTAAAATTTATATAAAATTTTTTATTAATAATATATATATATATATATATACATATATATATATATATTTATATATATAAATTGTTTGCATAATATATATCAATAAAATACAATTTTGTTTAGCGTTGTGTAAAGAATTAGATATTGATATGAATATGAATAACATAAATTTATTATTTATTAGAAATATATAAATATTCTATATATAAATATAAGAAATATATATATTCTGGCAGCATCAGTAATTATTTTGCAATAAATATTTGTTTTTTCATTATTTTTACAATTGTTTTGTAAAAAACGAGAAAAGAAGTAAACACTAACGGCATAATTATAAAGTTTTGTTTTTGCTTTTTGCTTTTCT
The DNA here is from genome assembly GCF_002237135.1 of Teleopsis dalmanni. Taxonomy (NCBI): domain Eukaryota; kingdom Metazoa; phylum Arthropoda; class Insecta; order Diptera; family Diopsidae; genus Teleopsis; species Teleopsis dalmanni. Next base: position 123,187,172 of record NC_051847.1, read on the forward strand.
TATGTATTTGCGGTACTTCATTAATATATTTTTATATTCTGCGTAATTAATTTGTTTTTGTATTTCGATTAGTAATATGTAGTTTAGAAAATTATTAGTTCATAAACAATTTATTTTATTTATATACGCATATACTATTAAACATAAAATAATAGTACAAAAATAAAGAATATTTCTCTGTTTTTCCTACCTTAAACATTATTTTGCCGTCATCAAATGCAAACACTTATAAGAAAATGCAGAAGTGGTAAAAACAATCAAAACACTACACCATTCCATATTTGTTGCTAATAAATAATTTTCTTTATACGTATATATTTTTTTATAATTATTAATAAAACACTATAGAAACACAATCAAAAAAGTTTAACTAATAAGCTGCGCTTTCATTTAAAAATTATCAAAGCAGTCACACCGATAACGGCTTTAAAAAATAAGTCAAACTAACAAGAGCCAAAGCTTTGCTACTGCTCGTTGCAGGGTTGCATTTCTGTTTAAACTTTAAAGTTTAAGTTAAAAAAAGTTGCAGAATAAAGATTAATTTTAAATGTTACATAAAAGTCTTTTATTAACAATTTTTTTGTCATTTATAAAAACAGCATAAAAAAAGTTCATTAAGGGTATCTGTCACCATTGTTACGCGCATATTAATACATTTTTATTACCATAAATGCCACTGCTTAACAATCTTATTCTTATTCCGTAGTATAATAATAGTACAATAACAGTACTTTGAAAAACCTAATTATATTTCTATATTATTTTTTTATTATTTAATAATATATAACAAAAAATAATAATTTTTATTTTTTTTTAATAAAAAAAAAAATTATTTAAAAACAATATTGTAAATTTTTAAAGTAAAAAACGAATTTTATATTTATTATTGCATATATAGTCCTTTTCTATATAAAGTATATAATATTACCTATATAAAACCAAGGTTTCAAAACCTTTTGACTTTTTCATCAGACAGCATACCGCACTTTTTTTTTTGTTTTTGTTTAAAGGATATAAATCACATTTTTTTAAGATATTTTACAAAACAGCTTTTTAAAAATATAATTACATTAGCTGACACTTATTTTAAACTAAAATAAGATAAATTATTCTTTGGGCCTACATACACTATCAGAAACGTAAGATGAATTTGACGACAACATGAACTGATAGTTTAGTTTACACTTTCATGAACTGTCATGAAGCGTGAAATTTGTTTTGTTTTGTATAAACGTATAAAATGCTTGTGTGTAGTAGTGCAGAGTACAGAAATTCAAAGTATTCACAAACACCAAAACATAACATTGTATATGTATGCGTGTCAAGCTTAAAAAATAAGCAGCAAATTTCATTGATTGAAATTCATGAACTAACATCACACTCTATCGGCTGCCGGTTTTCAAGTTCATGTTCATGTTACGTTCATGATAGTGTAAATTGGGCCATTCAATTTAATGCCTAAGCAATGTTCTATCAATCTTCCCCTAACTCCATTATTTACATGTTAAGATAGCCTCGTTTAGCGCTGTTTTGCATTGCGGTCTATTTTGATGGAACCTGTCCTACACGTTAAGCGGGGTCTTACTGTATATACAATTTTCGTTTTTTGCTTGCCATTGATTTAGAATTATTCTAATTCTAATTCTAAATCAATGTTTACAAATAAGCATGTAGTAGAAAAGTAGCAAAAATAAGTTTGTATACTAGCCGAGACACACATCATTGTGGTACATATGCCATCACAATGTCCAATGTGCCTAACCACAATGGATTAAATCCACATATTATAAATGTTTTTATAACACTTTCGCACAGTTCTCTGCATTTTTTGAATGAACCTGTCCTACGCGTTAAGCGGGGTCTTACTGTATATACGATTTTTGTTTTTTGCTTGCCATTGATTTAGAATAATTCTAAATAAGCATACAGTAGAAAAGTAGCAAAAATATGTTTGTTATACTAGCCGAGACACGCACCACTGTGGTACATACACTATTCCAATGTCCAATGTGCCTAACCACAATGGATTAAATCCACATATTATAAATGTTTTTATAACACTTTCGCACAGTTCTCTGCATATTTTGCATTTTCTACGTTTTCTTTACGCATTTTGTATGAACGAGTATTTTACTGTTCACACTGCAACGGAACAGTGAGTGCTGGAAAATAGAATATAAATATATTAAATTGTGCATATAAATAAATATTTGAATATTGTTTATATTTTTAATAGGCATATAAAAACATTTTATAATAAGTGTTATAACAATTAATAAAATAGGAAATTAAAATTAAGTAACTTATTTTGTGTATTTGCGGTACGTGTTTCGCCAATAACAAAAACAGCTGTGCTTTGTTTGTATGAAGAAAATTTCATTTTCGTTTTTGGAAATAAAATAAGCACCAGGGCCGGTTGCGAAAATGTCTGCAGA
>NC_051847.1:123189706-123238907 GCF_002237135.1 Teleopsis dalmanni
CACAGTCAGATTGCTATTAAAACTACTTCGGCTGGCTACTTATGTCTTATTCCAGCTACTTACGAGTGTAAAAAATAAAATCTCATTGGATAGCAATTTGAGGGTAAAGTTTGCATTCTTGGCCATGCAGGTATAGCGAAAAATGAACACTTTGAGCTGTTAGGGAGAGTCGATGTCTAAGCTACATAAGATCCCTTAAGAGTTTCTGTCTCTAATATGCCTCTGTTTTACCTTAAATCTAGAACTAGAGTTAAGTATTAAAGCGCTCTTCTTTTACTCACTTCAGAGTATCTAGAGTCTAGCAAAGAGCAAAATACTTGTATTCATCAATGAGTCCGATTGGTTATAAAACCAAGATATGCCAAGATGTGTGGCATTAGAAATGTTCTTCAGCTAATTGAGGAGAGTCAATCATTTTCAATTTAAATTATGAAATTAAAACAATAAAACGTTTTACCGTTTAGTTTTTAGAAGCAAATATATTTTATAAAAATTTACAGCACTCCATATTTCTTAAACTCGTTTGAGTTTCTGTGTTGTATGTAACTGTGAACGAAACATGGATTTATCACAATAAACTAGAGACCAAAGAACATTTAAATTAGTGGAACTTTCCAGGTAAAATTGATTTAGAGCTGTTGGATAGATTTGACATCGACTTAAAGTAAAACCGGCCACTTCTGGCGAAAAAAATGTTCTTTTCCATCAAGACAACGCAAACGTATGTGATGGGTATGGCAAAAATCCGACCGTCACATTAACCATGATATTCTCCAAATTTAAGCTTCTCCAACTATTTCCTTATTCTGGATCTAAGTAAAGGGCTCAATGGTATTAGGAAGGGACTACTACTAACCTTAGAAATGTGTTGTACTAAATGTGTTGGACTAAAAAAAAGACTTGAAAAATAAAATACGTTTTTAATGAAAAATTCTTTATCTTTAAATTAAAAAGCCACTGAATCATTAATTAGCCCCGCAATTATAGTTTTGATTTAAAATTGAGATTTCAGTGATAATTTGTTAAACTTTTTGAAAAGTATTAATATACTCTACTAATGTTTTTTTAATTAAGCTTTAGAAGAATTTTTGTATTAACGTAAAAAAATTAAACGAAACATATTTTTATTTACTGTGCAAGCGCCATCTACATGTCATACATTTTTATGTTTATAAACATAGCCACATTTTATATGTGCAAAGCCTATATGTATAAGATACTGCAAAAATAATAAATATTTGTTATTTCGGTTGCTGATATGTTTTCGGTGATTACATTTTTGCAATTTAGTAAATATGTACACAAATTTCTGTCTCTGCCATGGTAGAAGGTTTATTCAACAAGTTGCTGAAATGTGATAAACATTTTAAATGTTGCTAGCAACATTTTCATGTTTCTGTTTTGATTCACTTTCCGTTGCATACGCGTTTCTACTTTATTTTGTTATCAATTACTTTATTAAACTAAATTTTTATTTACGTTCTCAGGTGATAATGTTTATTTAATTAAAACAAGTTTATTTGTAATATTTTCTATTGATATTTAACAGATTGTAAAAGATGCAAAAATAAATTAAGATAGAAGTTTTTGTTGCTGTGAGTTACACTTCGGGATGAATTTATACTTGTTTGGCAAAATACACTCAAAGATACATTCATAAATTATTGTTTTAAATCTTATGGTGTTGTGTTCTCTTTTTTGATAATTAATTAATTGCATAACAAATGTAAGCAGGGAAATGACACCTAGTACTCGTGATTGCTTTTGGAAATTAGTTTTTGCCGCTGGCCACACTACATGAATTCCGCAGATTAACAATTCTTACATAAAGTGTGTGTATGCATGCATTAGTAAAAAACGGAGATGAAGGATTTTGACAACAATTTTGACATTTATTTTGTGATTAGCACAATTAAACCGAGTAGAGGTGGAGCAATGTAAAATTTAAAGCATTTTTTAATTATTTATAATTTAATTGAAAATAAGTTTAAAATGGAAAATGGAATTGCCGTCGCTGCTTTGCAAGTGATTAACACTTGCCTTACTGGTGCAATCAGCGCGTTACAGGAAGAAAATAAACGCCGCAGGAAGAGAAAAGCGGGGGCTATATACTGCATAAAACCGAGATATAGAAGTGAATGTACGAATATTCAAACTTTAATCACAGAGTACAATTTGGCCAGTGATATGAGCAGTTTGGAGTCCTATCTGCTTATGGACGAAAACATTTTCAACGAACTATATTCATATGTAGAGAATAACATACAAAAACAGGACACTCATCTTCGGAAGTCTATACCAGGCAAGGCATTATTAGCAGCATCGATACGTTTTTTAGTAACAGGCGAAAATTTCAGGGAACTGGGTGAAAAATTAACATTGTCGCAGAGTTATTTGAAGGAGAATTTCCTGAGTGTTTGCAATGCTATATACATGAAAATGAAAGGGAGATATCTTAAGGTGATTTAAAAAAAAATATAGGTCCTGTTATAGAGATTCACATTTTATCTATTTTCAGTTTCCTAATAGTAAAGAAAAATGGATCGAGGTTGCCAATGATTTTGAGGATATGTGCCAATTTCCGAATTGCCTAGGCGCATTGGAGGCGAAACATATTGCTTTCACTCCTAGCAAAGAAAAGTCTTCATTGTTTTGTAACAATAAGGGCTATACAAGCATAGTTTTGTTAGCACTTGCTGATGCTAATGACAAATTTCTCTTTATTGATGTTGGGTATAAAGGTTGTATAAGTGATGAAGATGTCTTCTTCCGCTCCATTCTAAGTGATATTGTTGAAAATTCAGACACAATTTTTCCTCCGCCTCGGCTTGTAGGCAACAACAGAAAATTGCCTTTCGTAATTTTGGGAAGAAATGGTTTTCCGCTTCTTAAAAATCTTATGGTTCCATACCCAAAGTCAAATACAGATCCAAAAAGTGTGAATTTTAATACACGTTTAAATCGGGGCCACCAAAGCATTGGACGTGCTCTCGGTATTTTAAGTAATAGATTTCGAGTATTCCAAAGACCTATATTACTAAACGAAACAAAAGCAAAGGCGATCGTTTTATGCTGTTGTGTATTGCACAACTTTTTGATTGAGAAGAGTAGCTGGTACAAAAACCTCTATCCAAATGACATGGAGGAGGAAGATTTTTCTGCCGAATTTATAGAAAATTTAGAAAATGCAGCATTTATCCGTGATAAATTTGCTAATTATTTTCAGAATGAAGGCAAAAGCTAGAATAATTAATATTACTAATAAAGTGTGTAAAATAATTTACTAAAATATTTATAATAAATTAATTTTAAATGGCCGTTTTGGCAAATGAAATTAAATTTTTAATATAAACTATTGTTTTCAAAAGCCAGGTTTTTAAAACGAACAGTAGTAAATTACAATAAATTTTTTTTAATTAATTGAATTTTTGTTGACCTTACAGCCGTTTCGAGTACTGCCAAATACCCAACATCGGTAGTCTTGGATTTATTTCTCGCATTTAATTATTCGTAAATAATTTTTTGAGCCTGCAAGTATCCGAGGGTTCAACTCGTACCCTGTTAAATTTGAAACTCAGAGTCAGTGTTTATTCAGTCAGTTGTGTTTACATAGGCAAAATTTCTATATTAAAAATTTGTTACTTAATATTGTAAATTTATTTCTTAACTCTAATATTAGAAATTAATATTATTATGATTAAAAATAAAATATATGTGGTAAGCTATATTGTAGCATTTGGTACTTGTGTTGATCCGTTAACGTTGTTACTGCATAGGGCGTGAGATGGAGTGTATTTTGGTTTGATGGTTGACGTCTTATTTATGTGAACTGCAATTTAAATATATTATTAATTAAACTGAACGTGAAAATTACTGTTATTTAAGAAACGTGTATAATTATTAAGTTTTTGATTAGTAAACCTGAATTCAATCTAGATTCACTCTCGACTTGTCAAATTTTGTTGCCTCATCGAACATTTTGAGAGTAGTCTAATATTTTTTATAGCATTGTAAGATATTTATATTTTTCATAAATATATATATTGAATCAAATCACACTTTATCTATCAAATCATATAATTTCAGGATAATCTTGCTACGTTGGCAAAATATCTAGTGTTATAAATTAGTCTCGGGTGTTATACATTTCGCTCGAGATTTAGTAATCGAAAGTAAAAATTGCACTAAAAGTAAATCTTGATTGAAAAATTTATCGCAGATTCACTACTTGCAACTTACGGATGGAGGAAGTTGAAACTGATAAGTTCACATCGATACTCATAATGATTATTGATACTCGTTACTCTTGTTTGATAGATATTTCTTCCACAGAAAATTTTGAATTTGAAGTGGTTTGTGTGGCAGACGTTGATATTCCATAATTGTAATCTACTTCTGAAGAAGTTGAAGTATTTGAAGTGATGTTTGCATTATCTGAACATTGTATATTAGATTCAAATGGTATTGGCATCCTTGTTGCAGACAACTCCGACCCATATCTCCAGGAATGAGGATTTCGATGCATTTGCCTTTCTTCTTGTTTAATTTTAGTGATGTCGCTCAAAATCATCATCTGAAGTTTGTCAATGCTTTCCTCATATTTCAGATGCTTCATTTCTGAAGCTATAAAACGGCAGAAGGCATCTATAGGCGATTGTGACTTATTTGAAAGAGATGCTATCATTTCCATTGATTGCTCCGCCACTGTTACCAGTTTTTCCATCTGATTGTCACTCTTCTTCTTCTTTGGCTGCGGCTCCTCTTCCAGCTCACACAATTCATTACTTTGAGTAACCTGTGAAAATAATATGTACACATCATTTAAATTAAATAAAATAAAATGTGATTAATTCCTACTACCTCCGCCACTGATACACTTGCTGTGCTGTCGTTTTCGTCGTTGGCATTCAGCAGAAACGACAGCTCCTCAAAGCACCACAAACTGCTTCTAAATACCTCTTCAGATCCCATTTCGCTCTTCTTTCTCATTTTATGTTTTTCCTGCCTCATTTGCTGGGTCAAGGTTCTTATTTTATTCTTTACTTGGACTTCGTCAACGTTCTCCTTCACATCTTTTAGTTCCTGCACTATTTCTAAATAGGCGGCCCTTTTTTTTGGGATTTTTAAGAAATCGGGATGTGACGCTTGATATAGAAATGGTCTCTTCGCAAACTCCTTTATTAACAAGAGCGTTTCGCTTCTCGTCCAAACTGAACCGGCTTTACTCTCTGCAGACATTTTCGCAACCGGCCCTGGTGCTTATTTTATTTCCAAAAACGAAAATGAAATTTTCTTCATACAAACAAAGCACAGCTGTTTTTGTTATTGGCGAAACACGTACCGCAAATACACAAAATAAGTTACTTAATTTTAATTTCCTATTTTATTAATTGTTATAACACTTATTATAAAATGTTTTTATATGCCTATTAAAAATATAAACAATATTCAAATATTTATTTATATGCACAATTTAATATATTTATATTCTATTTTCCAGCACTCACTGTTCCGTTGCAGTGTGAACAGTAAAATACTCGTTCATACAAAATGCGTAAAGAAAACGTAGAAAATGCAAAAAATGCAGAGAACTGTGTTATAAAAACATTTATAATATGTGGATTTAATCCATTGTGGTTAGGCACATTGGACATTGGAATAGTGTATGTACTACAGTGGTGTATGTCTCGGCTAGTATAACAAACATATTTTTGCTACTTTTCTACTACATGCTTATTTGTAAACATTGATTTAGAATAATTCTAAATCAATGGTAAGCAAAAAACAAAAATTGTATATACAGTAAGACCCCGCTTAACACGTAGGACAGGTTCAATCAAAAAATGCAGAGAACTGTGCGAAAGTGTTATAAAAACATTTATGTCTGTGGATTTAATCCATTGTGGTTAGGCACATTGGACACTGGGATGGCATATGTACCACAATGATGTGTGTCTCGGCTAGTATAACAAACATATTCTTGCTACTTTTCTACTACATGCTTATTTGCAAACATTGATTTAGAATAATTCTAAATCAATTATTTTGAATTATTCTAAATCAATGGCAAGCAAAAAACAAAAATTGTATATACAGTAAGACCCCGCTTAACGCGTAGGACAGGTTCCATCAAAATAGACCGCAATGCAAAACAGCGCTAAACGAGGCTATCTTAACATGTAAATAATGGAGTTAGGGGAAGATTGATAGAAAATTGCTTAGGCATTAAATTGAATGGCCCAATTTACACTATCATGAACGTAACATGAACATGAACTTGAAAACCGGCTGCCGATAGAGTGTGATGTTAGTTCATGAATTTCAAGCAATGAAATTTGCTGCTTATTTTTTAAGCTTGACACGCATACATATACAATGTTATGTTTTGGTGTTTGTGAATACTTTGAATTTCTGTGCTATGCACTACTCCACACAAGCATTTTATACGTTTACACAAAACAAAACAAATTTCACGCTTCATCACAGTTCATGAAGGTGTAAACTGAACTATCAGTTCATGTTGTCGTCAAATTGATCTTACGTTTCTGATAGTGAATATAACCCCAAAGATGATTTATCTTATTTTAGTTTAAAATAAGTGCCAGCTAATGTAATTATATTTTTAAAAAGCTGTTTTGTAAAATATCTTAAAAAAATGTGATTTATATCCTTTAAACAAAAACAAAAAAAAAAGTGCGGTATGCTGTCTGATGAAAAAGTCAAAAGGTTTTGAAACCTTGGCAACTTTATATAGAAAAGGACTATATATGCAATAATAAATATAAAATTCGTTTTTTACTTTTTAAGTTTACAATATTGCTTTTAAATAATTTTTGTTTTTTTTATTGAAAAAAATAAAAATTATTATTTGTTTGTTATATATTATTAAATAATAAAAAAAAAATATAGAAATATAATTAGGTTTTTTAAAGTACTTTATTATACTACGGAATAAAAATAAGATTGTTAAGCAGTGGGATTTATGGTAATAAAAATGTATTAGTATGAGCGTAACAATGGTGACAGATACCCTTAATGAACTTTTTTTATGCTGTTTTTATAAATGACAAAAAAATTGTTAATAAAAGACTTTTAAGTAACATTTAAAATTAATCTTTATTCTGCAACTTTTTTTAACTTAAACTTTAAAGTTTGAACTGAAATGCAACCCTGCAACGAGCAATAGCAAAGCTTTGGCTCTTGTTTGGCTTATTTTTTAAATCCGTTATTGGTGTGATTGCTTTGACAATTTTTAAATGAAAGCGAAGCTTATTAGTTAAACTTTTTTGATTGTGCTTGTACAGTATTATATTAATAATTATATTAAAATAAATACAATAAAATATGGAATGGTGTAGTGTTTTGATTGTTTTTACCACTTCTGCATTTTCTTATAAGTGTTTGGATTTGATGACGGCAAAATAATATTTAAGGTAGGAAAAACAGAGAAATATTCTTTATTTTTGTACTATTATTTTATGTTCAATAGTATATGCGTATATAAATAAAATAAATTATTTATTGTTTATAATAAAAATACAAAAACAAATTAATTACGCGGAATATAAAAATATATTAATGAAGTACCGCAAATACATAAGAAAAGCAAAAAGCAAAAACAAAACTTTATAAGTATGCCGTTAGTGTTTACTTCTTTTCTCGTTTTTTACAAAACAATTGTAAAAATGATGAAAAAACAAATATTTATTGCAAAATAATTACTGATGCTGCCAGAATTTTATACTATAAATTTATATATTTTTTATAAATAATAAATTTATGTTAATATAATATAATAATATATAATAATATATATAATATATAATAATATATATATATATAATAATATATTTATGTTATATATTTTATTAATAATAAATTTATAAAAATTTTATAAAAATTTTAATATTCAATTTATTTGAACTAATTAAACAAATTTAATAAATATTATTATTAATGTCAAGCACTCACCATAGAAATATAATATAGTTAGGTTAGGTTGTACCGGCGATCCCAGAGGGATACTCTTAGGCTTATAGGCCCATTGTGAATAATATAGTTAAAAAACCACAAATATGTTATTATGAATGCGTAGACAAAATTAATGTTCGTAATGGACATATCATCAACAAAAAATCAAAACTTGAAAATTAATTGAACCTTGATTACAGTTAAGTAAAACAGAAATTGCAAATTATAAACATGTTATCTTGGAACTTGCAAAACCTGTGAGAACTCACACAATAGATGAAATCATATCCTATATTGAAGGATTGAAAAATTATTTTTTTATTTGTAATAAAACTGTTTTAGTTATTTAGATTACAGGAAAAATTGATATATTTATTTATATATATATTTGGTTTGTATTAATCAATTATATTTTAAAATATATAAATATAGTATATTAAATATAATATATATTACATAAAATTATACTTGTGTATTAGTATAATTATTATTTCCCGTACTCCATCAGGAGTATAGATTTGTTATATAGAATCTCCAATAATAATTTCTACCTCTAGAAATATAACGTAATTCATTTAAAGTTTTGCTGGTGTTATTTGTTATCATTCTTCTTCAGGTGCTACATCGTCTTCCTTTGTGTTAGTTGCATTGGGGGTTCCATTGAAGTGTTGCGTGTCATATTTCGTTGTACCGCTTTCGAAGAGTGTGGATTATGTAAGCAAGTGAATGACAAATTTCCAATCATATAATGATGGTTGGAGATTTGTGCATTAATAACAATATTTTTATGATTGCGCTTAGCGTTCATTTGGCCGCCTTCGCGATGGTTTTGGGGAGCGAATAGTTGCGCGTCTAAGCGATTCGCGGACGATGACAACTCTCTCTTACAAAAGTATCGCTAAAGCATCGTCTGTGTTTGAATTAAATACGCTTCCGCACGCGAAAGCAATCCGGACGACTCTTCAACGATTAAAAATGTACGTTAGGCACAAAACAAAATAAATTTCACTCTTCATGACAGTTTATGGTCTGTCAGTTCATGTTGTTGTCAAATTCATCTATGACAAGCAAAATACAAAAATTGTATATATTGCTTTAAAGCTAAGCAATAATGTTTATGGTTTCTACGCAACATTTGTTCGACCATGAGCAAAAACATTGTTACAACTGCATTATCACCTAAGAAGACGACCAAAATTATATAGAATTTAAAAAATTATTTTTTAAAAGTTGTAATAAAAAGTATAAACGTACATACGCAAATTCAAATAAAAAGCAAATTAAGATAAAAATATAGAAATGTTGCTAAAAACATTCAATTTACTCGGTGTATTTGAGCAGCTTGTTGCATAAAATATACTACGTTGCAACCTCTTAAGAGAGTATACATGTCCGCATATTAATACCAGAGATAACATATTTTATACATAAACATACAGCGCTTAAAGCCAAGTACTAACTACTGTTTTCTTCGACTCCCAAATATTTGTCGTTGTTCCTATTAGTTTTTGATTCAGGTATATTAGACAAATAATCATATGAGTTTTCCCATTTCTATTCGCCTTTAGGATTATTTTTAGTACTCTTTTTATTTAATTATTTGTTTTAATTTCAGTAGATTTTTGAAAAAGTTTGAAGAAAGATAGTAATATACAATATTGCACCGCGTTCCTAAAAAAATAGTTCCGTTGACATTCCAGAAACGTCTGCATAATATGGCCGTAAAGAATTGATCCTATGGTACTTGATGAAGGTATGTTTGTCGACATTATACTATAGTCGTTTTTTAGCTTTGCAGAGATACCGAGCTTAGAAATTGATCATTGAATTTTCGAAAATTCATCGAATTCATTGATCATTGAATTGATCCTATGGGTACTTGATGAAGGAATGGTTGTCGACATTATACTATAGTCGTTTTTTAGCTTTGCAGAGATTCCGAGCTTAGAAATTGATCATTGAATTTTCGAAAATTCAAAGCAGTGTATATATGTAGTCAATATTAGAGCGACCATATCGACAGTAGCTTCTACCTTACACACACTTAAAGAGCCTTGTATACGGCAGATACTCGGCTGTCCCCGCAATAGCTGGCGTATATAGTCCGGTCGCATTTATTGAGAATATGAATATCTACAATATTCTAGACTCAGGAATTTGATAAACAGTTTGTATAGCTTGTATTCAGAAGACGATTCAGAGTATCGTCTTCCTTCACGTTACATATAGATATGGTGTGATTAATAGTCGTCTGTAGGCAGCGCTTAGGTTCCATGTACTATTTGAACATGTAACCGATTATTAATAAAAAAACAAACAAAATTAAATAAATAAATATTAAATACTGATACATACTTTATTCTTTGTCATTACAAAAAATATTGATACTAGTTTTGTTAGTTATTTTTGATGAATTTTGTCTGGAAACATAAGAAAATAAAATGAATGCTTTTTCACATCTGTAATATTTTCACTGAATATCTTCGCTTTACTAAGAATTATGTCCATATTTTCCTTAAATTTCTCCAAATATTTGAGTTTATTTTTATCTGTCAATATATTAAACAGAGTGAATCCAACGGCTGTAGTCTATTTCATAAACAGAAACAATTTTGATAACTGACCTAATTTCCTTTGTTGGACACAGGTTTTGGTAGAATATCTTGATATTGGTAGCAATCAATGTAGTCAAATAAGAAATTTATTATATATATATTATAACTAAATTTATGGACACCAGTATTTTCACTTCGGCGGTACTGGTTTTTTTTCTAATCATTTGACTCAGTGGCAAATCTCGTCCGACAGAGTACAGTAGCAAATTATAGATGATAATATTGTATGATAGAGGATAAATTCTTTTTATTTTTCGATAGTTTTAGATTAATTTCAGGCTGGCAATAATGGGTTAGTGTTCAAAAAGTATGGTTTTAATAGGTAATTAAACAAATTCAGTTTAACATTTAAGGTGGTGATATGTTACAGTAGAGTGAAAAAACTAACGAAACAAATTGCCAAAAACAACTGTTTCTCATTTTCCAACCATAAGAATAAAACAAGGGTAGAGTTTCTTTTTGCTTTTAATTCTCCATTTGCTCCCTGGGCAACTTTATTAATTATTGCTTTCAGTTTCGTTCATATTGTCATCAATTTCGTTTGCTTCATTGATTGCAATCCACCGACGTAGCGTGTCTTGAATCCACCAGGACACACTCCATATGATTGAATATTGGTTCCTTTATGTAAATTAAATAAAATAACTTTTATTTATTATATTTTTTTTCTACTTAAGCGAGCTCAAGTCGACTTTATTTATTTAATACCAACTTAACACTTACAATCCTTACTTAAGACTAACTTTTCAATCAATATCTCTACTCACTTTTTGCATATGCACCTGCATTACAAAATGAGGTGCAAAGCAAAGAAGTTAGAGCGAACCTCACTCTCAGAGAAGTAACATATTTTTTTTATATTTTGTTCGTTAACTTGTATAAGTTTTTGAGGAAATCTAACGGATCCTCTCAATAGATTAGTTACTACTGTCTATGTGGTTTTATTTGGTAACTGTCTTCTGTTATTGCCTTTGTTGCAATATTTAGTCACGATCAATTATTCCATTAAAATCCCCACATATGGGAAGCATAACATTTATTCCTTTACTGCATTCTACAAAATTTATCTAAGGTATTATAAAATTGTCCTTTTTCCTCAACTTTATAGACTTCTGTAATCTTATCTACTTTATATTTCTATTAGAAAATTATTTTTTTTTAGCGGAATTCAGAATGTTTACATATATGCGAATACTTGTTTATTTGTTACCTTTTCTGTTTAAATACGGTATTTAAGTAATTTAAACTCAATATTTCTACCAATAATTGCGATCGATTCTGATATACAATGGATTTACATACATCTTCCATACAGATGTACGGTTCCGGTTTAAAAAATTTCTTATATTCAAAATATCATTACAAGGATTTGCACAAATATATTTTGTTCTGTTATTCAATACTTTTAGTGCAGTTAGCTAGCATTTTATTTTCTATATTGTACACGTATTTCATTTGATTGTGATAAAAGTGATAGTTACTTACCTAAAACCAAGTTTGAAAAATTAAAACATTTCATTTTTTTTAATTATTTATTTTGTTATTGTTGCATGCACGAAAATTGTTAATATTTATTAAGTTTTACACTTACACAATATTTTAAATATTCAATTAAACTTATATATTATTTGATTTTCTTGTGGATTACAACAAATAATTAAATGTAAATAACTTTCTTTGTCGGTATCTTGTTCTGTACTTGATTAGCTGCATTTGTAAGATTGTATATTTGAAATGGAAATACATAATACATATACATATACATATATATGTGTATAGGTTATACGTATATATGTATTTAGTTATAAACAATATGGATTATTGTTTTATATATCAATGAGTAAATGTAGAAATATTATAAACATGCAAATTCTTATCACTTTATTTAAATCTTAATAATTATTAATTTTTATAGTTTCTGTGAATATAGTTATATACATGTTTATAAATATATTATATATATTTATTTTACATTAAACATTTTACATTAATAATAATATTACATTAATAATAGCATTACATTAATAATATTAATTTTATATTATAACTTGTATTTTGGATGATTTAATTAATTTTGTACATTTGGATTACCTAGAATTAATAATATTTTGATAAGGCATAGGTATCGATCATAGGAATTAATATCATCTTATCCCCCGTAAATATTTGGTATAGGGTTATAATTTTATTCTGTATGGTTGTATATATAATATTTGAATTTTAACAATTCTGTTATGTTTTTATTTATAACAACATAACACAACATTACAATAAATTATAATAATTTAATTAATTATATTATTATTACCCAAATTATTATTATCGGTTTTCACTCTCTTGAGCAACATTTAGGGCATTTAGGTACTCGAAATGTAAACTATTGCTTCCCATTTGCGCTTTTGGTGTGTTACTCGGTTATCGAGTTTGTTACAAGTGATCGTGAACACCTCTTTTATTATTTTATTTAATATATTATTAATTATAATGTTATTTTTAATATTTTTTTATTTTTTATAATGCGTACCTACAAATCTACTCTTATTCCTCTTGTAATAATTTAAACAATATATAAAAGTTAGCGTAATTCAATTTATTATATATAGCATATTTATTGTATAAAGAAATACATTTATAAGATTTATTTATACAATAGTGATATAGTTAATAAATTATTATCAGAAGAGTAGGAATATAATATTTTAAAAAAAATAAAAACGCGTAAAAGATTTATGAATAAATATTTTAATATATAAATCAAATGAAATAATTTTAATGTCTGTGTATTGCAAACAATTTGTTGACACTATGTTTAAATGTTTATTCACACTTATAAGTGAAATACAGAAGAATTTAGAATTCAGTTTAAAAAATTGATTTTAGTCTATTAATGTCTATTAATTGTCTATATTTGGTTATGAACTATTTATATTTAATAATAGATTTGTACGAGGATAGGGAAAGGTTTTTTTATTCTAAACATTTTTAATTATCTCTTCATTTAATTATTTGTTTCTTTTATTGTTTTAACTATAATTTTTTTAAAGTTTTATATTTTTATGAAATTTGTTTGAATTTATTCTCTCTCTCTTTTTTTAAATTTATTTTATTATATTTTATATTTCATTACATTATATTATATTTTTTTATTACGAGTATGTTGTTTATTACACTGTACATAATTATTATTTATTATGAGATTAAAATCTTATTATGTTTGGTTTTAAATAAATTTTGCTAAGTATTTTATTATATTTAAAAAATTTTTAAATTTCAGTTTTTAATACAAATTATTTACTTTCAATCTTATAACATATATTATTTACTGAATATTATTATTTAATTTTTATTTTTCACACAAATTATTTCTTTGTTCTATTATTTATAGCTCCCTATATTTTATTATATGTAATTGTTTGTAACATATTTTGATTTAATTTTATTTTTATTGATTTTTATATAAATTATATAAATTGAAATACAATTTTTTAATCAAAGTGTATTTTTAAATTTATTTATTTTCTCATAATATTACATATACATAAAGTATTATTTCTTACTTCAATCGATACCTATGCCCCGCTTAATTACTTTTGTTTTTAAAAAATTAAATGGCATAAGTGTTATAAACTTTTATTTTGGTAATAACAAATTCATATTCGGAATTTGTTATATATAACTTTTTGTTTTTTGTTATTGAAGAATAAGTATTTTGTTAATTTTTGTTATTTTTTTTTATATCAACATATAGTTTTCAATTCAGCGGCGGGGTAACTTCTCTCAATAGTTTTCCATATTCTTGAATTTTTTCTGGGATCTTCAATTAACGATGTCTACAACATTTTATTTAAAGAACTGTTCCTTCTGTTAAAATTAAAATTATATGAAATTAAATACTTTACATATATATGAGAAAGAAATCAGTCGTAAATTTTTTTAATGACACTTTAGTTAGATTAGCATAAAATTTTTGGTATATTAGTTTGGTTAAATATTTTTCTTAACAGTAGTTTTATTTACAATTTAAATCTTAAAATTTGAACGAATAAGTTTATTAATACATAATATTCACTTATAATTTTGAAGTGAAAATTTAAGTCAGTCAAAACATATATAATATTTTTAAAAAATTTTAAAATTTTAATTAATATAAACATTAAAAATAAAATATTTTACTAAAACTAAACCTAAAATATATTTATTTTTTATATATTCATATTGATTTAGTATTACATTGCATACATTATTCAATATTATAGTTTCGGGGATTATTCTATTAATTTAAGGTTGAAAATTTTTAACTTAAATAAATTTCATGATCTGTATTTAGAACTGACCTTGTCTCTCTCTCAAACTAAAACTCTTTAATATATTTAATGAAATAATCATATATGTGTAACATATATTATATTACAAAATGTTTTTATCATATATATCTTATGGATCATTAATCTATTTTTAATCTAACATATATATTAAATAAATATTATATTGAAAGGTATAAGTTTTGTTCTTTCAAAACATTCCTACAGGAGAATAATATGTATTAATAATATTAACTCGTACAGAGGTCCATAATATATTTTTATACATATATTCTTTAAAAAAGGTACTTGAAATAGAGGGCATTAAAACCGGAAAAATTTAAATAATAATAATGTTATTATTAATGTTTTTAACATTGTTTTTATATAAGATTTTAAATTCCATTTAAAGAATTAGTCGTATAAACGTTATGGAAAATTTCTGTTAAATAATGTACTCGTATTAGAGACAGGTAATGGGTTCTGTTATGTCTTTTTCAAAAAGTAGAAAATATTTAATACTATTAAATCATTGCAGGATTTTTAAAGAAGTGTGTTTATCTTATAGGATATTTAGGAAAAATTTCAAATTGTTCACAGTGGAAATTATATTTACAATGGTGTTAATTTATTTCAATAGTGTAGAATTTCTCCTATAAGTGATTTCGTCTATAGAGTTTTTAAGTAATATAGAGAAAGCTAGACTAAAATTTGTCGGGGTATCGGATTTTGAGCATATTCGAATAATAAGCAATTAATTGAACCCCTTCGCACTAGCGGGGGTAAGTGAAGAAACACAGCAATTTTTGTTGCGAAAAACTGAAGAGGTGTAATCATTTTCTCTCTAAAAATAGAAACCGGTTTCAAGCGTCAGGTTGTCGCTAGTACAAATAAGCAAATTGCCTTACTGCAAGACATGCCTTGGGTTATCGTGAGTACTACAAAAGCAAGTACCTGTAACTTATGTATGACTTACGTTTAACCTGCAATAAGGTGGAAAGAGGAAAGAAAGGAAAGAGCTAGTTCTTAAAAAAAACAACTTAAAGGATTTTTATTAAAATCTAAATAAAAATTCGTAAAATAATAAACACTTTTGATTTGTTGTTAGTTAGCACTTTAAATAATTTTATATAGTTTTGTTAGTGATGAAACTTGAACTAGATTATCAATATCGCTAAATTTATGATAATCTCAAAATCTTTTTGCTGATATATTCATAAATTAACTACTGATAAATTACCCTGCATATCCCTTGTAGTTTGACGAAGTCTTAAGATGAAAAACTCGATAATTCGAATTTGAAATTCAATTTTAAAAATATTTTTTAACAGAATGATCCTACAATTTAGGTTTATTTACTATGCAACACCATATTCTTTATGATTAGTTATATATGAATATATAATGTTATCTATATTAGGCTGGTCTTTACTTGCAGGTATTTTAGGTATATCAGGAATGCAATGATTTAAAACAGAAAAATACTTAATTGATATTACTTATATTCATTAACAAAGTAAATAAACGTTTGATTTTTCTCTAAATATATTGCAATGAATTTGGAGTCAATTATTTAGATTTCAGCAGCATTACCTCGTAATACCGAAAATCTCTGTCTTTTAAAACTGGCACCGTCCGCTCTTCGACTAATTGCCTTTAAATTTGTAGTTGGTTCAAAATACCTTCTATTTGTTTGATTGTACTTGCGACTCTGTATGGCTAAATCGTCCAGTAATAGCTCATTGGAGGACTTTGAACGTTTTGGCAAATGATTGAGAACACTACGTAGTGGACTGCAAGTGGTCGTGCTGTTTGATACTGAGGCCGAGCTTCTATTTATTTGAGATTTTTTGGTGCCAACAGGTAACCGACTTTTAATAGTGTTATGCTGGGGCGTAAGAACTGGAGGTGCAGGTGCTGGTGGTTTAGTTTGTTTACGTAACTTTAAGTGCTTAACGAATGACTGACTTAATGTGGAGCCCCGCAAGAAATCGTTATCCATATTGTCCGTATTTTCTTCGCCTTCTACTTCACGGTGCAAGTCCATTTGTGGTGGAAACTTGTGCAGGCTGCTACTTGCTGTTGGCATTTTTACATTTAGCTGCTCACGTTTCAGTAAATTATCAGATGGAGTTTTACTTAGTATGTGCTTTGGTTTAATTTGTGTGGACTTCAAACGGTCAAACAGATTGCTTACTGTGGTGGCACGTTCTTTTTGTGCCGATAGCGGCATTATGGCGCGTCGACTCGGCACTTGTATGCCATTACCAAGCCGTTTGCTGTTGTCATCTGCAAGTGTATGTATGTGCGAATTTGATTTACTCAATAGTGGTGGTGGTGGTGGTGCTGGTTTTTTATGTGCGAGCGTTGTTAGTCGCTTAGGCGTATTACCAGGACGTCCAAAATTGTTAATATCATTAACACTAGCAGCTTTGAAAACATCGTCGTCGAGTTCACTCAAACTTACCAAATTTTCTTCGCCTGGTGTCAGTGAATTGCTTGTCACTGCATTACCACCGCTGGTAAATTCGTCATCATTATCACCATCACCATCACCATCACAATCACCATCATCATCATCTTCATCTACGCCACTATAACCAGCAAAGATCTCATCAAAAGCGGCATTGACAATGACAGTCTCATCTTCGTCATTACTCAGCTGTGGACTATTATTGTTGCACATCTGCGCTGCACTTTGGCTAGCAAATTTTCGGCTGGGTATGGTGCCGAATAGATTCTTACGATAATCCTCGTCTATGTTGTAATATTGCGCAGCAATTGCTGTCAAATCGTTAACATTGCTGTCAGTGCTGTCGTTGCTGCACTCATGTTGCCGCTGCAAACTCAATGTGCTGCGTTTAATTGGACTTATGTTGGCCATGTGCGCAGTGGTCAGGGCTTGTGTGCTTGAGCTGTTCATATGCGTTAGTTGCGGCGTTAGTGTTAGTGTGTTGTGCCTATCGTGCAATAAATTGCTGTCATATGACGACAACAATTGTTGTTGACTTTGTTGTAAGAGTTTTTGACGCGTTTCATGTGATTTACGCTTTAGCTGCTGATATTTATTGTTGCTGGTGCCATGTGTGGTACGATTCATAGTTGTATTTGCTGCATTTGTTGTAATTGCTGTTGTTGTAGTTGCTGTTGTTGGTGGTGCAGTACACAAAATCGTGTTATTATTATGATTACTATACTTACTGTATTGCTGCTGCTGCTGCTGCTGCTGTTGTTGCTGTTGGTGTTCGAGTTGTTGCTGCTCAGCTTGACGACGTTGCATGGCCATCGTTTCGAAAGTATGCACTACACTGCCAACATGCGTACTAATCTCAGGTATACCTAAATCGCCGCTAAACATATCGCGCTGATGACGTTGGTGGCTTGTCAGCAATTCCCCACCACTGGCGCGCTTATTAACGGTAGTTATGCCGGGTGTCTTTTTGTATAAGGTACCAGCGGAAGCACTCGGCCTAAGCAGTGCCTGTGAGCGTGGCCTACGACGCTGCGGAAATTGTTCAACGAACTCGGCGGCTTCCTGCTGCCACAACAGGTTGCCATAATTGTCGAAAACATTGGCTGTGGTGCTGGTTGTGGTCTAAATGAGCGCATTATATATGGGCATATGTATTTTGTATGTATGTATGCGGTAGTGTTTGTTTGTTTGTTTGTGTTGGTTGACAATTGGAATATTTCATAGACAATTGGAATCCCATATGGAAATTTAAATAAAAAAATTTAAATTAAATAATATTAAATTTTTGAAAATTAATATATAGTGGCTGGTGAGCTTTACTTCAACTTTATAAAAATGTATATGATATATTTTTTTTATGAGGATGAATTCACATAAATTTACACAATTATACATAAATTTGAGAAATTTCAATCTAAGTTAATTAAGTAGCTAAAATATGAATAAGATTTTAATTTTTTCACAAATATTTTAATTACTAATATTGTTTATATTCGTTTCACTACAACAGTGAATTATGCATATCTTCAATGAGTTCACATGTAGTATATACTTAAGAGATAATACTAGTTTTCTCCTCATTATAATAAATATATATTTATACATATATAACCTTTTACTATTTATTATTCATATGTAATTAGCTATAAAGTAATCAGTTAATACCACCAACTTTATTAAGTACTTTAAGGCTATATTTAATTTATTTGGTTTTTATTTCATTATTTCATGTTTTATTTTAGTGCTCAGCTAAAAAAAAATCCGCTTCAAAAATTTTTTACATATGTGAAAAGCATTTTACTATAAAAATTATAGTTATAAATTTAAATTAATTTTTTTAAATAATTTCATAAAAAATCACAACTTTACCACCAAAATCACTGCACTTATTAAGGATTTAAGTGTGTTTATGTCAAATGCTATGTACGAGTATCTAAAAAAGATTTGCATATGTGGTTTTTTTCTGTAAATGATTAAAATGACAGTGTATCAGACCCAGAAAAATGTTTTCATATTACCAGAATAGATAAAAAAAACGATTAATAATCAAAAAAAAATTGTTAATAATTTATGGAAGAATAGTATCGATTTCTTAAAATGATAGAAGAATAGTTTTTATTTAATAAAGAAGAGGAATGATACAGCAATTAGTCAAATGTCACCAACCAACTTATTGAATAGTGGAATTTTAAATATATTTTAAAAATAGAGGATACATTCTTGTAACACTTTTCCTTGATATACCTTCATAGAAAGACTTGGTTACTTTCTAAGATACAACCTATATACACTTCATAGCTAAATATTTCGATGTAATTAAAAGGCAAATGACTTTTATTAGAAATATATGACAGTTTACAATTATATTTTTTATTAATCTTACTGTTATTCTATATGTTGAGTTTAGCAATACATTCTGAGTTTGGAACCAATATAGCTGTGCTTCAAGCGGTTATATGGATGCTTAACAAAAGCTCAAAGTACATAAATTCGAATATATGAAAAGTTTTAAAGATGTGTGAACTCATAAGAAAAAGTGAAGTCAATCAGGTAAAGAGAAAGATAGAATACTGTATATTTTTTAAAAAATAATATTTTTAAAATTTTCGGGGAATAATTGTAATGTATAAAGAGTTTGTATAATTTTTAATTAAAATGGTACAGAATGGTTTAGATATTTGCACTATTAAAGTTATATTTAGTATAACTGAGGCATTTTATAAGTTTTTATTAAATGTATGAAAGGCATTAAAGAAGCAATAAAAATCCATTAGACTTCCTTTTAGAATGAATGATTTTTTGATATTCTAAGCACTATCCCAATTATTACCACCATCACTTTCTGTATTACACTGAGCTATCTGTCGACAAACAAGAAGCAAATACTGAGCAAGGTGTATAGGCAGAAACATACTTTGCCTACACTTAAACTACATGACTCTAAGAATATTACTTTCTCATCTAAATAACCAATTAACATAATGAACACAAAACTATTTTGTAGAATTAGAAGAAAATATCAGCGTGGTTGTTAGTTCATTTGGTAATTCTACTGCCATCAGATACAGATTATGGGTTCGATAAGCAATTGGAGGTAAAACTCTTCTCAGATTAAAGAAACTAACATTCAACAATATGCCGTGCAAGCATTGATAATAGCACAGACTGATTAAGTAGCACTGGATTGTTCTAGTGAAAAGGTCTTCAAAAATGTCCTTTCATACAAATGTTAGAAAAATAAATAAAGTTCTCCTATGTATGTATAAAGAGATTAGCATTAAATTGCGAGTTAAAATTTAGAAGGTTTACTGGGTTGATTATATCATGAGAATGGAATACAAAGACACAATGAAAAGATTTTCAAAGCTGTTGTTGGAGGAAGAATATGTATGCGATGGAGTGATAAGGTTGAGGGAAAATAAATACTAATGAGATGATATATTTAATAATGTTTAATACAAATTTTATTAATTTAATAAAATAACACTTAAAATAAAAATAAACTTGTTCCGAAATATTTGTAAAAAACCAAGAGAAGTGTCTATCTTAATTCATTTATAATATTAAAATACGTATAATATTATTTTTGTTACAATCCAGAATATACTGAAACTAGACATCACCTAAGTGGTGAAGTCGTTGTCTACTAAGTACAGAGTATTCGTAACGAAGGAAAACTGAGTTTTTGATATACATTTAACAAAGACAACAGACATAAGTCTCTGAAGGACTCATCTTAATAAGTGATACTTCAGGTTACAGTGACGTGTACTATAAAGTTATTATATTGAAGTCAACTCTTCTAAGCGACTAAAGTACATTAATAGAACTTCCCATTGCTGGGACAAGGAAGTGTTTGATATTAGAACTATATTGTGTATATAATGCGTTCAATTGTAGAAGTACGCTTATCAAGAAAGTGTTAACATGTTGCATAGCTTTATTATTCATTTGAAAGCTAATATCATCTATGAGAACTATTTCGTTAGGATTACTTCAAAAAAACATTGGTTCATATTAAGTAGAAGTTGCGTTTGTGGCTATATGATGGTGTGATTGAGAAGCTTCCATTTTTATATAAATTAAAATTATAAGTTTGGTCTTTTTTTCATATGAAATAAAATAAAAGATATTATTATTTAGTGTATATAGTCATAAAAATTAATTCATATAGGTGAGTATATACGTATGTACACAGGAATATAAAATTAGTTGTATTTTGTTACTAAAAAGACTGGTAAACCGCTGAATCGATTTACATAAATTTTACACTCAATTAACTCTATATAAAGACCCCGAACATAGCTTCTAATATTCTAATTTTAATCCAATATTTAGGGTGGATAGCATATAAAGTATTCCTAAAATCAAATAATTCTCTCTACCGTCAAAGTAATCAATGCTGTCAAAACAGCAATACCGAAAGTTATTGAAGTAACAATTCTGAGTGGAGGTCGGTAAGGATATCCTTTTTTGATACCTTTTGATACCACATATACCCATCATTCCGATCAAATACCTAGGTTACAAACTAACTCAACCAAAGTTATGGTTGTTTATGAAAATTCAGAATTTAAAACTTTATTAAACTTTCACAAGTTACTGAAAGAAATCATTCGCTTTTTGTAAAAGGTAACATCTCACCTATGGTGGAATTTCAAATATTTCCTAAGTATTTTTCATAAACTCGACCCTGAATGAGAAACTAATATATATATATTTAAGTGATCAGTTAAGGTCTAACACTCTTGTTAATACTATTGTCAATTTTTATTCTATATTCTATTAATGCATAAAATTGATTTTAAAGCAAAATAAACTGGAGGCAAAATTTATTAAGCAAATACTGAAATAAATTTTAAGCTCTTGTACTTCTTAATTAATTATAAATTAATTAAAGTAATTAAAATCATTCAAAAGGCAAATTATTATATGTGGCTTCGGATCGTGATAGTATTAATGGTATTAATTCATTTATTTTTTAAGTGTAATTAATTTACCATATTTTTATGTAATGATATAATGTGTTTGATGGTAATGCTTGTAAACTAATTAATTTGTACTTAAAAAGCTTAATTAATCTCATTAAAGTAAAAAAGCAGGCGCTTCTCTTTGTATGTTCGCAAATATTTACGAATCGTTGGAAAAAATTACTTAAAAAGATATTGTTATGTAATAATCTAAATGAAGTTTTAAAAATGCATAAATAACATGTTTCTATATCCCATCAAAAAAACAATATATATTTTTAAATGGAAAAATTAATTTTTCAGGTTTCAATTACTGTCTTATTGAAGGAGTCGATGAGGAACTTTTAGTTCTAATGATAGGATAAAGAGAAGATATAGAAAATTTGAAGAAAATTTCTCATCATACGAAATATTTTAAGTTCAGAATACATATTTTAAAAGAAATAGACAATAAAAATGATGAATTGAACATTTCATAAATTCTGAAACCACCACACACATTCAGAGTTATTTAATATTCATAATTTCTTTAAATATATTAAAGGTTATTCATATTAAACAAAATATGCCTATGTAGTGAAACATTTTGACAATTTTCAAATTTCTTTAAAGACACAGAACTTTGATTATGCTGTTGAGACCATCTTACTTTCCAAAATGATGAAAACCATGGTATAAACAAGGCTATTCATGTAGTTTCTTCTGACTACATATATGTTTCATACCACATATTCGTTGTATTACCTCACCTGTAATATGCGATTATTTAATTTTGGACTATTCAATTCTAGTGGATGTCAATAGCAAAGCTTAGTGCGTATCAGTGGCGTAACTACAGGGAAGCAACTGGAAGCAACGCTTTCGGGCCCCCGAATTTAGGGGGCCCCACTATAAATGTTTGTATTCATTGTATTTATTTTTAATAAATTCTCAAAAGTGGGACAAAACGTTTTTTATGGGAATAACTTCATATTGCATTTTATAAAAGATACGTAAATTTTAAATTTAAAGTACATAATATGTATGTAGTTCAAATAAAATATTAAACCTATTTATAAAATAAAAAAGTTTTTCTAAAAAAAATATGTGTCTTAATCGAGAGACTTATATGGAAGCTATATCTAGATTTAAATCCATTTGAAAATAATTTTGTACGTTGTCTTTTGCAAATATCAGTACTGTATACATCAAATTCCATTTGAATACCTTTATTAAAAACGGAGAAACCTCATTTCCGATTGTTAAGTTTATATCACAGCTACAAGAAATAGACGTCCAATTTCAATCAAATCAAATGGTGAAAAGGGTCGGCTCCCGAAAAGTATGTGTGTAAAGTTTCATTCGAAGAGTTCAAAAGCTGAGAGAGTAGTTTGAACTGAAAAAGTATATAAATATTGTACTGATATATACTTAATGGTATTTCCGACGTTTCCTTTAATGCGTTACGAAAATCTTGACAAACCTTATATATCCTTTTCACATTTTTTCGTGTATAAACAGTATAAAAAGAGGGGCCCCTTAGTATGTTGGTAGGGGCCCCTTAGTTAGAATTTGCTTACAGGCCTAAAAAATGTAGTTACGCCACTGGTGCGTATCTTCATATAGCTAAGTGAATCATACTATTTATTGTTATATATAATAAACTCGTACTTATGAGTTAGTCAAGCCTACTACCTTTTTGGTGTTATCATTAGATATAAGAATTCGATCTCTTGCAAAAACTGCTAATAAGATAGAAAGTAAATAAAAATTAATGAGTGGAAGATATCCTCATTTATTAAAAACTTAGGTATTACATTAACTTAGAAAAACGTAAACTCTCATCCTGATGAGAAGTAATTTTAAGTGATTAAAATTCCATTTGAATATAAAAAAATATTCTGCTCAAGTGCGAAAATACTAATTAAACTATAACTATACTTTACTATATCAATTTAGCTTTTCACAATGAATCAATTTAGATAATATGTTACATTAGATCATCAAAGGGATTTAGACTTCATCTGGAGCAGAGTACTGCAACCATAGTACAATAGATGTTTTTGGTACTTGATAGAGTGTTAACTTCTTAGACGGATTAAAATTTCCTATTTTGACAGATGTGAATTTATTTTGTATGATACATATTCCTAGGTTTAAAATCAAGGGCCTCTCTAGAAACGAAAGAGAAAACGATATGTTTTTCTTCTTCTGAGTTGTGAATTAATTTGCTTCTACTATGTGTTTTATACAAAAAGGTTTTTGTAGGTCAGTTAAGTCACTTTCTCATTTGCTTTAAGTAAATAGTTACTTTTAGGGATATATAAAGCTTGTAATTATTGGATACAAAAACATATATGATAATATAACAAATGTTTATAGCTTTTTAGTGCGAATGTAGGGGTAAAGTCATGGTATGTGTACATATATGACCTACAAGTCATTCGACAGAGAAAGGGGCAGCCGAAGTAATATTACTTATATCTGCAGTAATTTATTCGATGTTAAAGCAAGTAGTTTTCTTAACCATTTGTTAAGACGAACTGAAGCAAACAGATATTTTGCAGTGCCAATAATTCCTGAATCTGTTGATGACCCGTGCAATGTCATCAGAAGTGAATTGAGTTTTAACAATACGCATAGTCTTATAGTACATCATTTTTTTTATAGCAATAACAATACTTAGTAATCCATTTTAAGGATATTGAGTGCTGATTTCACAATTATAACTTATGTGTTACTTAAGACATGTAACGAATGTTGCTTAAGTTCAATTTCGTTTCATGGCGATGGCAGCTTATATTACAAAACTAATTATTATATATAGAAAACATTAAGACCATGTTTTTAATTAATTTTTTAAAAGAAACAGATTTTTTCGTTTTAGTTCAAAATTATATTAGGTTTTGTTAGGTTATACCCCAGATCCTAAGGATTCGCCTAGTACTATTTGCCCTTTGTGTTACCATTGTAACAAAATAGAAGTGAGGTCTTCAGTTTAAAACTAAAAGATATATATTATTTTGAAAGCAGAAGCAATGCATAGTAAATTAAAAATAATATACATATTTACTTTGAGTGACTTAATTTATATTTAAGCCATCAGTTAACTTATGTTTCAAGACTTAAGTCAATGGAATTATAACTATTAAAACGGCTCTAAAAAACTGTTCTAAGCTAAGCGAAATCTAAGGCATCTTTGCGATTAATTCGAGTCACAATTTAAAAAAGTTTGTTGTTTCAATTGGAAATTAAGAGAAAAGGTATAAGCACAGAAATCGATAGATCTTTTAAGACTTTTATGTGTTCTTAAGATTAACATTTTTTACCAAAGCGAAATGGTACAACATTACTAGACGGAATAGTGTAGTCTAACAAATAACCCATTTCTACTTAATCAGATTCAATATTAATTTTCTTTGTTTTGTTCAGAGAAAAATAACATCAATGAATGTTAGCCTATTGGGAGACAAATACTCTAACATTGTCTTCGAGCAGAAATATCAAAAAGAACTAATTATTAATAAAAATTTATTGCAAAAAATATGATTTATGGAAAGATTTCTCTATGCTTAATAGGAATGGTGTTTGGGGGTTTCGGGTTAGGCTAAGGCTTCTATGCACTGCGACCAGTTTGATCTATTGTGCAACCCTTTGTATTTAGATATTTAGTAATAGTATTTAGTCTTCATCCTCTAGTTGGTATGCACCTAAAATTTTGTTTCTTCTGTGGCCTACTGCATCACAGGATTTCTCTATAAAATGATAAGTAAATAATTTAAAATGATTGTATACGTTTCTTTCCCTTCTTTTGTTGCAGTTCGATCTATCCTAAATCAAATAAGTCAATTTTATAAAATGCAGAATTTCATTATAAATAAGAATTGGAAAAAAATAATATTATACTCCTGTTATAATAAGAGTATAATTTCAGAGATGATCATGGTCTAAGGCTTAATGATATATGGTATTGGGTTCTAGTTCCAACATTTTTGACATTAAAAGACTCTTAACTAATTAGATTTAAATTAATATTATTAATCTTAACTACCCACAATTTATGTAAAACAATTACAGGGAACGAAAGAAACAGTTCTAGTCAAATTATGTGTAAGAAATTAGGTTTCTGATTGTGTTTCGTGTACACTTGATGGGTTAACAAATTCTTTACAACAATTTATATTTAATATTTATTGGAAACATTTTTATCTCTATATTATTATTAATTTATGTTTTAAACAATTTATATAAAGTCGGATATATAAATCTTTATCTATAATCTTTGTACTGTCTATAGACAATACCTACAATTTTCACCGCTGCTCTATTGTTTCTACAAAACCCAACAGTGGTTCAAGGACTTAAAATCTACTTTATTTTGATTTTTTGTTGTTTATGAGAAATGACATTTACTATTTATTTTTTTAAATATAGTTTATTTATAGTAAATATTATTAGGTATATAATGTTAATTTATATAATGTGTGTGTGTGTGTGTGTGAGTGTGTGTGTGTGTATAACATTTAGTTGAAGTACGTGCTGATTTGCTTGCACTTGCTACAAATAAAGAGTGTGTGTGAAGGTGTCTGTTTCATATATTTGGGTATGTATGTGTTTAGTAGTGTGTATGTGTGTAGGTTACCATGCCTTGCCAATGCTAATTAATAATAATTGTTATCAAATTGCATACTATCACTGGAGCTGGAGTAGTGGCTGTGATTGGTTATGGCGTTAGTTTTGGTGTTGTTGCTGTGAACATTGGAATTGCTGTGATTCCGATTGTGTTGAAATTGTTGTTGTTGGTGCTGTTGTTGGTGTTGGTGTTGGTGTTTACCTGTATTTTTGACATTTTTAGAATTTTTATGTGAATTTAAGTTGGTTTCGTCTGGCATGTGTAGTGTTTTACCATTTTTAGATTTGGTTACTTGCTGTTGTTGTGGTTGCTGTTGTTGTTGTTGGTGAGCATTTGCCTTACTCTTGTTACTCTTATTGTGTTTATTATGTTTGAGACTGTGATGCTGATGTGATTGTTTGCTATTGTTATAGTGTTGATGATGATGGTGATGATGTGCAATTTGGCCACTTTGATAATGATTTTCGACAGCATAGTGTTGTTGTTGTTGCTGTTGCTGTTGTTGCTTGTAATGATTTAGTGTACTGTTGCTGTGATAGAGTGTTGGTTGTTGTTGTGTTACAGTGTCATTGCTACTACTGCCACTACCGCTACCGTGACTATAGATTTGTGATTTTGATTGACTGCGATAATGCAAATTGGCAACATTATAATTGTCAAGACTATCGAAAGTTTGCAAATAGTGTGGGCTCAATTGATTATAATCTATGACAGCAGCACCAGCAGAAGCAGCAGCAGCTGCAGCAGCAGCTGTGCAATCACTGCGACGATCTAAGGTATTCGTGCGCAAGTGATGATGATGATTATCACGATGATCGAGTGAATTGAAGTGATGTGCGTGTGGATGATTGTATGTGTTATAAGTTAAATGCTGATAGTGTGTATCGGATTTTCCACCAAGAGTGGCAATACTGTTTTGACCATTTTTTAGTGGTATTGGTGGTGGTGGTGTCAGTGATAATTGCTGTTGTGATTTTTTATTTGTGCTATTGTTGCCTTTGGTGGTATTGGTGGGGTCATTTTTATTACATTTAATAGCTATAAAAGAGTTTGGTAGAGGTGGTAAGGGTGGCGTGCCAGTTGGAGTATCGGTTATGGTTGTTGCTGATGTAGATGTTGCTGTTGTCATTTCAGTGGTGCCGTTTGTTATCGGTGTGGGTAGTGGTACAAGCTCCCGCTACGCTGCATGATGATTACCAAACGTGCGTAGTACTGGTACACTCTATTTTTATATACATACGACCATATATACATGTGTTGGCATACAATAAATACGGATTTCGCATAGGTTTGGAGTTTTATTATATTTTAAATTCAATTGTTTTTTTTTTTTAAGTTTCAAAAATTTTGTTTGGATTTTACGGCATTGTTGTTGTTGTTTTGTTATCATAATTTTATGGAGCAGAAATGAAAAAAGAGAGAAAAGAGGAAAAACAAGAAAACACTTATCATAAATTTGTGTGTGAATTAAAAGTGATATTTCTTTTTAACAGTGTTTTGTTTGTTAATATTAATAATTAATTTTTGTTTTATAATAGAAAATATAAAAGAAAATATTGTAGTATTTATAGGTTTGAGTCATGTCAAGATGTTTGTGGTCATAGTTTGAAATTGTTAGTTGTCTTTGCTTTAAGGTGTTCGAAAAGAAATGTTAAAAATTTGTATTAAAAGTGAACATTTATAAAAATTATACATATATTTTAAATAAAGTACATATATAGACGAAAAAATTGTGCTTAATAAAAATATAAGGTGCAAATTTAAAAAATAATTGCAAACTAACAAATATTATACCATAATTTATCAGATATAGTGCACAGCAACTTTCTTATTTTTTTGCAGGCTTGCAGGGGAAAATTATATTAATTATGTTGTGATTTATAACAACCTTGCGGGAGAAATACTTGCAGGCTTTTAGGGGCTCTATTTTAGTAAAATACATCCAAATTCATTATCTTTCTCTAATAGCATTATACAAATTATAGTATATTTATTAGAAGTAAAAGATTAAAATTTTGCACTTAAACGAATATACAACAAAATTTAACTAAAAAAATTATATAAAATCTGAAAGATGTTGTTTTAATTTTCGTAAATATATAATAAATTATAAATTATTAAGTGCGAATGGAATAAGAAACATTTTACTGCAATAAAAAGATTTTAATATTCGATTGAACTTTTATAAATCTTCCATCAGTAGTCTGCCAGAAAAGTAAAGTTTGAAATGGATAAGTTACTTCAATTTTAAAAGTCGATTTCTATATATATATAATCGCTCACGTATATTTATATTAAGAACCATGAGTACGCAAACATTAGCCAAATGTGATTTCGTACATGCAAAAAAATTTATAGTTATACATGTCTTAAATTTTTTATATAATTAAGCTTATAGATTTTATTAAAATCTATTTTGTTAAAGACATTTTTTCATAGAACTAATTCTTACTACAAACAATTGCCATTTCTAATTAGTAATTAATAATAATTAAACAAAACTAAGCAATCGTGCAAAAGCTTTTCATCGTCATTATAAGTTTAATACGAAGATATCTAATTTAATTATAAATTTTATTTTAACAAACATAAAAATGTATGACCACAAGTGTAAAATTAGAATTTTTAATTAAAATACTAAATTAATAAAAAATTTATCAAATAAAAATACCAATATATTTATATATTTATTTTAATGTAGAATACTTTTTAGAGGACATTCGTGCTGCTATATAGTTTATTTATATTTAAAGTGCTCTCTAATAATAGTTAATTCCATATTTAGAATTATTTATTTTAACTTTTGTATTTAGCACAAAGCATTGTGTGTAATGGTAATTTATTATTTATAAATAATAAAAAATTAATAAAAAATTTTATAATTGCACTACGACATAAAATACTAGGAATGGCGGTACGAGTACTAAATATACATTCATCTAGCAAACATCTAAGAGTTATAGTGAGGTTCCATATTACAAAACTAAGGTCAAATGTATATTACTTTTAGTTAATTAATGAAAATAATAATTAAATCATGAAAATATTAAACTATTATTAAATATTAAATGCGCTGCATTATATATGGATCTGGAATGTTTTCCCCTATTCTCATTGTAGTTATTGAATGGATAAATGTAACAAGAATATTTTTTATTCAATTAGTAGTAGTAGTAAAAGAAAATACTTATTAAAAAAATTAGATATTGGTGTAAATGATTAACGAAAAGCTTGATAATTTTTAACTATTATAGATATAATAAAGAGCAAAGTTCGTTAAGGTTGTTCGTTGTTCTGAAATAATTTTACTTCTTTTTAATTTTATTTATTTTATATATTAAAAATATTGATTAAACGAATTCGGCTGAAGAGTGGTTTACGACGACTACTTTCTCGTAAAAAAACTAAAAAAGTAAACTAAGCTGGCATGCCAAATACATTAACAATAGAGCTATATATAGGCATAGCATCGAGTTTTGGTATTAGATACAAAAATTTTCCCTTCAATATATTGCAGTGTGTGCTCCATATGTAATAGTTTAAATTAATATTGAATGTATTGCAGAATTGCCTATACTAAGAAGTTTATTTATTAAAATTTACCTTTAATAAATAAAACTCATAAATTCAAGTGAAGAAAGTGTACATTAAACGAGTATGTACACATGGTTTGCTTGACAGTTACTAAATAAAACGTCTCTATATAATAAATATTGGTGGATATGTTTGTTATAAGATATGAAAATATAATAGGCCTAGAAATGTATTTAAAACTCAGAACTTTATTTAAATTATAATTGCAATCATAACTTTTATTAAAATATTATATATTTGCAGTATATATTAGACGTGGCTTATTAAAACTCGAAAAAGTAGGCCTATTATATTTACACATTTTTGTGAGTGTCTCCCTTGTTTAAAAAACTATGGATACAAATAATCCTATATTGGGCTTTGATGATAATCCTATTTTGAGCCTATAGAACTCACTTTGTCGTTTTGGTGAAATAGGCAATGCTTTAATACCTATACTGACGACATCGAAGACACACTAGAGGAGACACACAGAGAGAATCTGATTTTATAAAGTTTTCATTTTGTTTTAAATTTCCTTACCATTATTTAGAGAATGTGTGACAGTGTTAAAGTTAATGGTGAAATTTTATTGTTAATTAATGTCTTTTGTCTTAGGTGTTCTAAATAGGGTTATATGAAATTTACATTTAAGGAGTAAGGTATGGATTATCATTCTTTAATTTTTTGATTGTATTTCTCTGTTAGTATGTTTTTCTTTTGAAAATAAAAATACTATTAATATTATTTACCATATTTGCAATAGGGGGGTGAAAAGTTCTGTTTATTTATGATTGGAATATAAAATGAGAGGACCTAGTATTTGTCTACTGTCTAAATATGCAGCAATATGTTGTGAAAGTAGTTTGAATTTGACTTACTAATTTTCTCATAAAATAATCCTAACTTCTGCTCTAATACTACCAAATTATTGTATTAGAGTTTTTTAATTCTTCATCTTAATTAAACTAATTTACCATAATAATTAAGAACGTGCTTACAGTTTATTGATGTTTTTAGTATGTAAATTGTACTAAATAATACTGGCAGCAGTACAAGCGCAGAGGTCGAAGAAATTATTTTTCATATATTTGATATATATAGGATGAAGCATTGTGCTTCATCCCACGAGACACCCGCATCTTTTTGTTATACAAACGAATTTTTCTTTAAATACTTGGTATTTTAAAATTTAAAAATTGTCAATTCCAATTTAAATGTCCATTCTATTCATATATTTTAGTAGATAAAGCATAAATAAATAAAATTAGTTGCGGTTTTTTATTTCTAATCGATTTTCTTAGAGTTTTTAAAGAAATACTACTTCAAACGTTATTACGTTCGAGTAACTCATTTGTTTCAGTACATCAACAATAAAAATTACATGTAATTATAGTGACATTTACTGCAAGTTGTCTCTAGTAAGAACTTATCTACACTACTAATAAACTGCTTATTAAAAACATGCTATACCAGCCGTGTACTGCTATCTACTATCTGCTTTTTTAGTTATACTGCACTCGATAGTAATACGTAAAGTAATAAAGGTTCATTTATACTTTTAAGATAAACTATAAACTTCAATTTCATAACAAATTAAAAACATCATTTCAATTAAAAGGTTAAAAATGAAAAAACTAGTAAAAAAAAATGTATCCTTAAAGTTAACTGTAGAGTATAAATGAATTCAAGCAAAATTAATTAACGTCAAAAATACATCAACATGAAACGTGTTTCATTTCACTGCTTAATGAAGCACATAACAAATTAACCTACACATAACGAAAAGTAGCTAATTATCTAATTTCGTATAAAGCAAACTTTTAATTAAAAACGTACAAAAACGGGTTACAAACACAAGACAGAGACAGAGACAAAAAGTAGTAAGTAGCAAAAATACGAAACAAAACTTTATAGAATATTTTTTTGTTTTCCAACTCGAACTGCTGGAATTGTCGCTACATCTTATACGTTTTAAGTGACAAAATCACATGCCGCACGCTTGCATACCAAAATGCTTGATATTTGAAGCAAAAAAAAACAAATTCCAAAAAAAAAAATTAAAAACTCAGAGTTATAAAAAATAGTAGCGAAAAAAGGAGTACAAAAGCAAAAAAGGAGTAACGCAATAACGCAATAATGGCGGTAGTAGTAGAAATAGTTGAAAAGCAAGTATCGCAGCGAGAGTACAACAAAATAGAACAAAACAAAATAAAATGACAGCAATGCAATCCATTTGCATTTTAATGGTGGAAAATTGTAAAATTCTTACGAAAAATTGTAATAATAAAGAAAAAGTGTAACACAGTTTTAAAAGTTGAGCTACAGCGAAAGGCAAGAAAGTTGCAAACGTGAGTCTGAGCTAAAGTGGAATTTTTTACATTTTTTGTGTAAAACTATACATGTAATATGTATATAATATAAAACACAAAGAAGAAGAAGAACTGAAAAACTGGAAAACTGAAAAATAGTAGTGACAACAACGGTACTTTAACAACTAACGACAGCAATTTTAAATTAAATTTCAACGAAGATGAAGTATAAATAAAAAAAATACAACTTAATACTAAAAAAAAATTTGCTCACGACTGTAAAAAGTCGCGCGAACATTAAAAAGTACTTTTTTTCATATTATTTTTTGTCTTTAATTTTTTTTTGTTATTTTTATGAAAATGTGCACAACACCCAATACGCATAAAAGTATGCTGCACTATATCAAACGCTTACGTTTGTCAGGTTGTGTTTTAGTGTATTTCCCTCGTCTTTATTGTCGTACAAGTGTAGTTTATGCACTAAAAAGCATAAAAATGGTAGTAAAAATTATTTGTTGCCACTCGTTTTAAATTTAACTGAGTCTTAAGTTGAGTGAGTAACGACATCCGTCGACATTATTTGCGCTGTGTTGTTGTAGAACGTTGCACAAAAGGATGGAATTCAAAAAACAAAAAAAATATTTTTCATGGTTGCATTTTTTCACGCCACATTTGCATATCAAAGTTAAAGTGTAAATGAGTGCGGATATGTGCGGTGCGTAAATAACTGCACAATTGCGTGCCTCAATGTGCGGCTATATGGGCTTTTAACTGGGACAAGGTTTTGGAGAACTTGAGCAATGCAGATCACATGTCTGAGTAAAATGGAACGGTGATTAATAATGGCGGATAGTTAAGCTGTCAGCTGTAGTTATACGAGTATAACAGCTGCGTATAGAGAAAATTCTGGAAGAAGTTATTACATAAAAAATTAAACTGCTTGAATTTTTAAAATTAGGTACTTGTCTGCTTATAGAGTTTTACGTTGATAGAAAGTGACATAAATTTGCAGCGCCTTTTGTCGCAGTTTAAAATAAATACTCAATTACATGACATATACTTTTAGGTATTGTTAACTACTATGCCGTGGTGTTATGTATCTCTGCGCTCCTCCTCTCATCACAACGCCAACTATTATTGGGCTTCTATGATAAATTACTACTTCCTTTATTAACGCAGGTTTGATGATTATGTTTGAAGATTTTCTAATATTCTGCCGTAGTAAATGTTATTAAAACAGTACAAAACTTTAATTGTATTGAATATTAATACATATGAAGGACAGTGTTTAGATAGTATCCTAACATATACAGGAGTATTTACGTAGTGGTAAGCCCAACGAATTGAATTGAATAACCTAAAATTGTTATATTGGGTCCAATATACTTCAGTTTTAAAACTGCTCTTTTTTAATTATGACGACAATATTGACAACTCATATTGGAAGAGAGGAAGCATAAGAAAGTTGTGATTTGAATCAGTTGATAAAAGTATATTCCAGTTCGAATCAAATTCGAGATAGTATGTTAAAAGTCATACAATTGTTTACTTAATGACATTGGATGACATGACATGTTATGTTATTGATATATGATGTTATTGGATCTTTACGATGCTGTGAAATTCAAAGAAAATGTTTAGTTTTTTCGTTTTGGTAGTCACTGAACATATTTTTGTTAACAATATATCAAAGTAGTATATGTTTATATATATAAAATAATCGAATTAAATTTGTTGTGCGAAATATAATTATTTTATATGATCTGTCTGTTACTCTAGAAGATAATAATGAGAGTAAAACAAAAAACCATTCGCTCTATTATTTTGGTGTAGCCATCCTTACATATGTAACAGGTTCAATATAGAGTGACTGTTACGTTTTTTAGTATAATCAGAACATAGGAATAAATGTAGACAAAATAAGATAAATTCTCAAAAATCGTCGGTATATGCTTATATTTATGAAGTAAATATGAAGGTATAGGAGTATCAAGATAGTTTATGCAATTGTTGAGGTTGGCATATAACACGCAGATTGGAGGTTGTCCGACTTTTTAAAAAGGGCTATTTAATTAAATTAAAAATGCTGGACTAGTGTCCACATGACAAGAAATAGATATTTTAAAACAAAATACTTTGCCACACTATTTATATTAATACTGTAATTAGAATAATATTACAAGAGAACTGTCTCCTGTTCAGATAAGTCGAGAATATATCCTATAGCGTGCCATATTAATAGGTGTATTATTATTTCAGACTGAACACTGAATATCGCAGTATGTGTTTGCTTTTATAGTAAGTTTAAAAGTTTCCTTTAAATTCTTTATATTGCTTTGTGAAAAACTTACACCGCACATATTTCCATTGACCCAAAAATGGAGCATATCTTCAAATTACACAAACGATAAGTGTGAAATTGAGATCCACAAAAATGTTCAAACTTTATGCAAGTTCTTCTGAATTACAACAAAAAAAAAATTCAACTAAATAAAATCAATTTAAAAAATAGGAAAGAAAAACGCGAGGATAATAAAAACTATCAGTTGAGCCGTTTTTGTAAGTTGTGACGATGCAGCCTCTCCTAGTGCTTCGTATTATGCTTAGCGCGTTTCATCAATTGTCCAGTGTAACTTAATGCCAAAGCGGAAACGGAAACTGGTAATAGCATACTCTGGCAGTACAACTTTAAGACATTTTGAAAGTTTTCGTAACAATTTTTTTACTTTTGTTAAGAAGTAAGTATATAAATATTTTTGTACTCTTGCTCGAACTCTTGCCACAACTAAGGCTAGAAAAAGTGGCTCAAACCCAAAACATTAAAGAAAATCACTAAGAAAAAATTGAAAGTACGAGTATCTTAAAATATAAATAACTACCAACCTAAAAAACTCAAGAAATTCTTTATAAATTTTTAACGGTACGTAAATTGCACTAAAATAATTTCGCATAAATGCACTGAATTCGCAACAAAAGTGCACAGTTGCCATACTAAAAAGTTTTGTGAAATATTGAAATTTCTTTTAGGTTTTGATAGATATTTCTTCTATGATATAGATATTTTTTTTATCTCTTTGTAAAAAATGCTTAAATATTTTTATTAACGTTCTTGCGTTTTTATGATACTTATATTTTGTCCAATTTAATATTTTTAATAGTTTTTTAAATATACCAAGCGACCATCAGTAATAATTATTAATAATATATTTAATATGAATATGTAAAAATCATACTTACCTTTTTAGAGACACTAACAATAATATTTTTTAAAATATTGTTTTTTCTTTAGTTTATTAGAAATGATCAATTATCAGTTGGTACCCCATTCCTATGTTTTTTACATAAAAGAGTATATAGTATACTGTAGACTTTCTATTAATTACTTTGATAAAGAATTATATAGAATTATCAGAATAAGTAGGTTTACTCTGGCGAGTGCTTAGAAAGCGGACAAAAATCACAAATTGTACTTGTACATCATATATGAAATATATACAAGAGGAGGAAGCACGACGGCTCCAAAATTTGTAGTTTTTAAATAAATTACATTCGATATCAATTATAAAAATTTTTAGAGTTTTTAAAAATTTATCAAACAACCAAGAATCAAAGAATTACCTTGATATATTAACATTTTGATAGACAAAAAAAGAGTCTTATTTCAGTTGCTTATTATAGCACATAAGAAAGTGATAAATATAAATTGTATATATTCAAGTGGATCAGGGAAGTTGGCATCATACGTACCATTGAGAAAAATATGTTCTAAGTACATACTAGTTAAATTGACCCGATCATTTTATTAGATCATGTAAAAACCAACATGGTTGAACTAACATGATACGTCGAGTAAAAATATATAACTCTGAGATTTAGTTAAAATCAGATTAATTCAAACGAATTATTTTTCTGAGTGTAGACAAGTAGACTGGATTGATTAGAATTTAGTAGTGATATGAATTTAGTCATAGATATTTGACTCACATTTTCATGTTCAAAACTGAATTTTAGAATAGACATTATGAACTCTAGAACACAATAACATTGACGAGTGCATATTTGTATTTAAAGGTTATTTATTGTGATAATACATTAGAAAATCTGATTTTTTAAATTAAGAATTATCATTAATTAATGGTAGCTCCTATACAAAAAGATTTTTTAATGTATCAAAAGACTTCCAATAGATGCATTATTTCTTTATTTCTTTAGACTTCCATTATATAATTTCTTTACTTTAGTAACTAAATATAATTGCGCAAACTACGTCAACTGTTCAAACGTGTGTTTCCCTGTACAAAATGTGCTGTAAAACATTACTATTTGCATAAATTGCGCAACTTATGTGACCGTTTTTGGTGTGCAAATTCGGATCATTGTAATACCGCATTGTGTAATTAAAAAAACAGCTGGTTTAATTCTTTTGGAATAAGAAACACTCAGACTTTATTTTTTATACTCGCATACTCATATGAACATTTGTACTTCCTTAGGTTTTGCACAAAAGAATGCATTATATCAACAATTGCACACGATTCAGCAATTATGCATTTGTTGATTTAATTTCTTTGTAAGAGTAGTCCGTGTCTTCTAACCACAATTAAGAGAAATGTGAAACCAAAAAGATTTTCCAATTGAAAAGGATTAGATCTTTCTAATTATCTACTTTGCATGACTAATGTTTAGTTCATGTTTAGTATTTTCTTTTCTAAAACTCGTTGGACAATGCTTCGTTAACATCTAATTATGTATTATATTTTTGAATGTATAAAATTTCTTAAACTAAAATGTTTTTTCTGTAGAAGCACAAAAATATTGTGTCTAAGATCTATATTTAACTATATATATATTAGACTCAAAAGCTGAAATCTCCCATGGAGCCAAACAAATAGTCGCAACATGTTGTGGATAACTCGTAATAGCCAAAGAGCGAAATTCGTGTTATGGCACTAATAAAAATAGCCAGAACACGTTGAGGAATTTGAGAAATGTCAAACATGGTTGCTTTGTTCACTCAATGACTTCTTTCGGCTTTTAAATCTAAAATAAATAAAAATACATTGTAGAATATATATCATAATCAATAGAAATTTATTTTCTCGCCGTAAAAGTAAACTCTATTGAGTGAAAAGGAATAATTCATGCAGTTTTTTACAACTTCTTCAAACGAAGTTTCTTTTATGGCCGTAATCGGCTAGAAGCGTATTTCTCGAAGTGTAAATTTTGACTACCCGAAAAGAAAGATGACTACAGTGAGTACAGTGCTGGATGTACTCACACCCGTTGATGTTTTTGCTGAGAACTCTTAAACTTCAACGGTTTCTTGCCACTTGAAACTACAATTGTGAATACAACTTATGATGACCGACCAACAGATCTTATATAAAGATGGTCGTATCCCTTACCAGCGTTTATTGAACAGTAAATTGAAGTTGCTTTTTATAAAAAATATGAACAGTTTTTGTCTCTATAGAGCGCAATATCTAATAAATTCTTATTGAGAGGGACACTATATTTTTTAATTGGAAGATAATTTAAAATGAGACTTATATATTTTATATATTACATTTTAAATGTAAATTTTTTCAGGGGATAAGAAAAGAAGATGCGAGAAAAGCGTATGATGTTTAAGGTTTACTGAGAGTACAGAAGCGTTTAATAAAATAAGGGCTATTAGTTCGATAAGTTGAATTTCCCAAAAAAATGATTTCAAAAGTTAATTGAATTAGCATTAATGTAAAGTTAAAGCATATAATGTCATGTGCATAATTTTTACAACGAAGCACTATAATTTCGCAGATTACAAGGAAGAATATTGTTTAATAAATTTGAATCGCTACCTGTCAAAGAACCTGAATGCGAAAATTAAGTAGAACTTGATCAAAAAGAATATGTACATTGAAATAAGTGAATTGTGCTATTTACGTAGTTTGCAGAACACATAAATAAAAAGTATTTTGAATAAATAATACTTTGGAAAGTCAAAAGTAAAAATGTAATCCGTTAAAGGATGAATGAATAAAAAGTAAACTCAAATTAAGCGCAAATTTATTTAGTAAACTTAAGCAGCCATCCGCATACCAATTTATTAGATATATGAGCAGCTCATGTGACAGCGCGTATAAAAGTGCAAAAAGCGCAAAAAGTGCATAAAACATGAGTGCACAAATTGAACGTGTATGCACAAATCAACCTACACACTTAACCACAGCTACATATATCGATGTACATCCTTACAGACTCGAACATCATACATTTGTATTAGCAAGCATTATTGCATCTGCTAATGCAAAAGGATGCAAAACGAATCTGTCAGTTGAGTTAACTAACGTAAAAATGAGTTTATGGCGCACTTTTTATGTGTTTGATTTGCTATAGTGAAGGTTTCGTTTATATCTACAACTATAATGCAGATACATGCTCGAATTTCATATGCTTTTGCTTATAAGCATCTTTGTTATACGGGAAATGGGAAACGTCATTTTTAATGTTGAATAGTTAACTTTATACGTATGTGTACACAATTTCTTTATATCCTTGTTCTGCATTTATTTTAATGCCAACTGCATTTGATTGAAAAAACAGCAGAGAATTTAAAAAAGTCCAAGATTTGCTCATTAAAATTTTGTTTAATTGCTCAATGAAATTAAAGTTTTTTGTTCATAATTTTTCTAACTAAATTTTACGAGACCACAAAATTGGCTTCATTTTTTTCTCGCAATTAAAAACATTTAAGAAAAGATTTGATTTCATTTTCTATAACTCTAGATACATTTTTGTGGGAATAAGTTGCCAAGATATTTTTAAATTGTTTTAAATTTGCTAATTGATTTTAACATAATAAAGTCTTAATATGGAATTAAAAGAAGAAACGCTCTCATGGTAGAGTAGTGGTGCCTTAGGTGCTCAATTTTCCACATCTTAGCCACTAATTATGCACTGTACTTTGCTATCCTTTTAAAATAGCTATGAGCATATTTTTTTGAGAAACAAAATTTGGACGTTAGTACGGTTAGAGTACTTATTAACTAAGATGCAAACAATGTTGAATATTAAAAAAATTTTAAATGAAACCTGGAGAGTGCTAAGGCCATACAAATTGCTACCAGTAGTCAACACATTAAGCAAAAAACAAAGATAAAATTCTTCGGCAACATAGTGGCCTTTATGACTAAATATTTACTATATTTCAACGAATCTTTAACATTTTAACGTTTTTTTTACGATATATAGATCTCCAAATTGACCTACTTCAATTGTTTTAAGAGGATGATAAACAAAATTATCATGATCCATTCTCTTTAGAAAATATACTTCAGAAATCATATTTATAATGGTACATGATAACATATTTTTTTT
This sequence comes from Teleopsis dalmanni, assembly GCF_002237135.1. NCBI lineage: Eukaryota > Metazoa > Arthropoda > Insecta > Diptera > Diopsidae > Teleopsis > Teleopsis dalmanni. The sequence goes on from NC_051847.1 coordinate 123,229,893, forward strand.
CATTGAGCTGTCTCAAACATTTTTGTTTTTAGTTCATTGTGAGCAAACTTAGTATCGAATTTCGTACTGCGAAATGGAGGGCAATTATGTCTCTTTTATCGATTTAAAGTATTTGAAAATTTCGACTTCGTCGACTGATTTTAGTATTGAACCTACATTACCAAATCTTATTCTTCATCTGATCATCATCATCAAATGTTCGTTCAAAGTTTTATTTGATCTTCTGATAACATTAGGTATCCAGTTTTCAGACTGTTCATTTTTACTGATGGCTTTTCATACAAATAATTTTAAGTGGTCCCCAAACGCCCGTAAAAGTATGACCAAAGAAATATTTCACAATGAAAAGAGATCACATGGATTCTCTAAATGTGATGGACTAGAATCAAAGGCAAAGGTATTATCAATATCTATATTTTTGCAATAACAGGATAAATTTTATAGAATGAGCAGCAGCAGATTATTTTAAAGGACGTGTTTTTTTTTCTAATTTTATTTGTAAAGAAATTGCTGAATACACTGGAGTACAAATTAAGTAATTCATTAATTAAGTAATGTAATAAACAGCAATATAAGTAGCAGTGGCGTAACTACAGGGAAGCGACTGGAAACAACGCTTTCGGGCCCCCGAATTTAGGGGGGCCCATTATAAATTAATGTATTCATTGTATTTATTTTTAATAAATTCTCAAAAGTGGGATGAAACGTTTTTTATTGGAATAACTGCATATTGCATTTTATAAAAAATACTTAAATTTTAAATTTAAAGTACATAATATATATGTACTTCAAATAAAATGTTAAACCTATTTATAAAATAAAAAAGTTTTTCTAAGAAAATATGTGTCTGAATCGAGAGTTTATATGGAAGCTAATATAATTTTGTACGTTGTCTTATGCAAATATCAGTACAGTATATACCAAATTTCATTCGAATACCTTTATTAAAAACGGAGAAACTTCATATCCGATTGTTAAGTTTATATGGCAGCCATAAGAAGTAGTAGTCCAATTTCAATTAAATCAAATGGTGAACAGGGTTCGCTTCCGAAAGGTATGTGTGTAAAGTTTCATTCGAAGAGTTCAAAAGCTGAGAAAGTAGTTTGAGCTGAAAAAGTATATATATACCATACTGATATATACTTTATGGTAATTCAGACGTTTCTTTTAATGTGTTACGAAAATCTTGACAAACCTTATATACCCTTTTTACACTTTTTCGTGTAAAGGGTATAAAAAGATGTTAGTAGGGGCCCCCTTAGTTAGAATTTGCTTATAGGCCTAAAAAATGTAGTTACGCCGCTGATAAGTAGTTACATAAACTGATATATCACATGAAAAATTATGTCCATTTATGGGCATTTCAACGTTTTTTATTTTATAGAAATTGAAGTTGTTTTGTTGCAGTTGAATTCTTCATGATCAGATATTTAGATGAGTTTTAATTTTGCATACTAGCCAACTCATAAACAACTAGTTTTTATAGCCTTGGATGAACTGAGATTTAGTGTTCTAAGATTGGAAAGATGTTATTTTAGTGTTTTTGTATAACGTATTGAATGTTCGAATTGAAACTGCGTAGAAAAGTTTGGGTCACTGGGTCAACCGCATCACTTTGTTCTCTGGTTGGTTTTGATCCATTCATGTGTAAAGTGCATATTTTTACATTTGGTTCTTGTGGATATTGTGAAGAAGTGTATAATAGCTGGAAGTAATGGTAAAGTAATGTAAAGAAGTAATGGCTAGAGCAAGCGCATTGGGTCAACCGCATCACTTTATTCATCATACGGTTCTGATCCATTCATGAAACAAACTCATTGTGTGTGAGAACCTGTGTAAAGTGCATATTTTTGCATTCATTTCTTGTGGATATTATGAAGAAGTATATATGTAAAAACTTTGCGTTTTAAGGTGAAAACTTTAATTTTCTTATTTGATGTTAAGCAATATAGATTCTCAAAGTGATTGAAGTAAAATATATAAAGCTGTGTTGCCGTCATCCTTTTAACGTATTGCTATAATTATTTTCTTTTCACTGTAACATCTGATACTGATACTGTCATTTACATTGCAAAGGCATTCTCATATTCAAATTACATGCAAGGTCCATTAATATTTTATCAAGACCCATTATTATCTTCATTGCTTGTGCAATATTACCAACATTATTCTAATAAATTCATGAATTCTCAAATAAAAGCAATTTGCACACCTCCCTCCACGAACAACAATTAATATTAAAAACTCAAAGGGAAAATAAATTAAATTTTGCTCATTAGCAGCAATTGCAGTATCACTTCACAGTGCTTTCACATCGCAGCAGCAACGCACGAAATACAAGTATGATAATGGATCTCATTTTCAGGACTCGACTTGACTTCTCCCGAAACCGACGTTACTTTTACTTGAACTTGGGGGGTGTGTTTGTGTTAATGCAAAAAGATGTACAAAACTGTGACCTTTCCGGGCATTATACGCATTATTCGACAGTCATAAATTAAGTTGAATTCAGCGTTCGGTGCATACGTCGGGGCAGAAAAACTTATTAAAATGGAAAAATACGCACAGAAAGGTCAGTGAGCAACGTAAATTAAATGATTAACAGACATTTACACCGGCCATTTTCGTGGCGAACTTAGTGCTTATGAGTCGTCCTCGTACACGGCGTATATATGGCGTGCAAGTTGTAGTCAGGATACGGCGATATTGCCAATATTACATGCAACAACAAGTACAACAATTGCAGCAACAACAGCGAAGCGGTGAAACAGAGCAATAAGCCAAGTCATTACCTTTTTAACTTACGTTTTAACGAGCATTTTAACATGATTTTTCGTGGCGTGCGAAACAAAACGGAAGCGGAAGTTGAGTTTGCGGTTTGTTGTTTAATTTTTTGTATGGTTGTATTTTCTCATTTTTTCGTAATTTTTTTTTGATTTTTTTGATTTTTTTGATTTTTTTTAATTTTTGTTTGCTCGTTGGTAAATGTGCAAATATTTTTAAAGCATTAAACAAAAGCGTCAGTATTTGCTGTTGTACTGCAACGCAAGAGGCGCGCAATCAAAATATTTGCTATGAAAAGAAAAAGAAAAAATAAAACAAAATTAAATAAAATAAGGAGACCGGCCAAAAACTCAAAAAAGGCATAAAAACAAGTAGAAATTATTGTAAGGACCTTTGACTTTAAATTGCCGTGAGGCTCATTTTATGCCAACAGCTTATCGTTATTTTTTATTAAAAATACCATTAAATAACCAAAATGTGGTCCGCAAGTAACTGCAAAGTATCGAAGAGGTGGAAAAGTTGGAAAAGGTGGAAAAGGTTTCCATAGGTAGGAAAAGCAGCATTTTTCCATAAATGCTGCTTATGGGCATAATTTAGCGCGTAATTGTATTGTTAGTGCATACGTTTTAAGATTTCGGAGCTCAATAATATTCATGACTGCTCGGAAGGAAAAAAGAAAGGCATTGGCACATTTTTTGGTGAGTCAGTTTAATAAGTTCAAGTGAACGAAAACGCTTGGTCATTAAATGTAACGCTTTTATGAAAAGAAATTGAAAAGTCGGTTTTATAAAGAAATTGTAGTTACAGAGCAGAAAGTAATATAAATATTTACTGATACGATAAAGTTCATTGGTTAAAATCAATACATTTTGCTTAATCAGTTTATGTAAACTTAAGGGTTTATTCGCAAATAAAAGGAAAACATTTTATGAACATATTTGTTATTAGGAAGTTCTCATATGAACTTATTATAGAACATTTTTAACACTAAAATCCTATATATACCAGGAAAAAAAATTAAATCATTTTTAATCTGCATAATGTATATATAACATTTTAATATTGAAGTTTGTACATTAGTTTATATACAGAAATATGTTCCATTCACATTCTTTGTTTCTAGTTTAGTAGATAGCACTTCTTGACATAACTTTTATTATTATTATTATTTTATTACTTTGATGCTTCTATATTTTTTTGTTTTTATTAATTTTTTATTTTTATCTAGTACTTTATTATTAAAGAGATCTGTTACTTACAGATCTCCATGGATTTCATAAATAACAAACAGTTATATTCCGTAGAAAGTAGTAGTAGAAGTAATGCAACCGTATGATTTAAGTGAGCTAAGTTAATTATTTGTCTACACACTAAATTAGTCTAGCCTAAGCTAACTTTATAATAATAACATTTTGAATATTTACTCAATTAGAGTAGTAAGTAATATTCATAATATTTAAAATTTTTTTAGTATTTACGAAATCTAATCAATGTAATTCTCGTATTAGATAAAAAATGTTATGTAAGAATATTTACATGAATTCATAAAAAGAATTGCTAACACATTTAAAATTAAAACTAATTTAAAAAAATAAAAATTACCTATTTAACTATTTAAAATTTCATACAATTAAAAATAATATAACACATATAAAATTAAAATAAAATAAAAAAAATCCATCTCTTCACATATTCAAACTCCTAATAAAAAATCGAAAAAAATAGATTATCAATAAAAGCAATTACCCTCTATTTAAGAGTTATTTCTCAAAAATAGATTATTGTCAAAGATAATAAAATTCGGTGAACAGTAGTTAAAACTATGGTTAGAAGTTATTTATTTAAATTAATTTTTTTATTAATGGATTGCTTTTAGTTTTTGAAGATTGGGAATGAAATAACAAAGATTAAGAAATCTTAGGTGCACATAAAAATGTTTTCACAATCAGTGATATAAAAAGATGGGATAATAATCATAAGTGTATATGAGGCGCACTAAATAGTATACGATTCCTATAGCACTACAAATAATAAGAGCCAAGTGCGTTAACCATATTTAACAATTATGATACATTGCAAATAATAAAGTATATAATTTTTCGACGAATTTGCCTATTTTCGACAAATATTGTTTCCAATACGACATCACCGGGTTGTATAAAAATTAAATTTGGTATTTCAATTGAAAATGAAAACTAGAATGATATATAATGTAAATAAAGATACATAATAATACAATAACATATAAATAAATAAAAGTATAAGATATAAGTACATTTCAACAAAATCATAATAATGAGAATTATTGTCTGTAAAGCAAAACAAGCCAAAAAAAAACCGGAAACAAACAGAAGTATTCAAACAAAGAAAAAAAAAGGAAAAAAATTTATAAACAATTAAGGTGAAAGTAAAAATTACACTATGTTTTAAAATAAATTAAAATTAAATAAAAAAAAAATTAAATTATTTGTCTACTAAATACGACTTTTGTATATACTGGAAACTACTGATTCCATCGAAGATTATGTTACAATAATGTGAAGGTAACTATGTACAAGGAATATAAATTTGAAAGAACAACAACAAGAAAAGTGTGAAATATTGAACTACACAAAAGAGGAAATTGACTGATTGCAATATATTTATTTCTCTTCACTTAAAATTTTGGTATGATAGCTATGGTATTACCATTTTTAATTTTCATAAGTACTAATACACCGCAAATATTTACAACGAAAGTTACAAAATAGATGAAACAGTGGGCAGATCCAAACTGGACAAAGAAAGTACAAGTCAGTCGCTTAAGCTAAGGTAAAACTTGCTCAGTACTATGGAATCGGTGCTGAGAGCTCACTGCGTATTATAAAACCATGCTATGAGAGTGAACCCACCCTATAATGAAATTTGTCGAGGCTGTGGCTATGCGGATATGTCAGTATTATATGTCAGTATTCATTGTTGACAAGAGGAAGATTTAAAATTGTTGCATTACAATGCGTCATTATTTGAGTTCAAGTAGATTTTGGGCATAAGGCTGCCACTTTAAACAAATCTTATTTGTGTTTTAATATAGAAGACTCCAGAATTAAGAAAAATAATAGGAATTTAGATGGAATATTATATATTAATAATGTTTGTCATAATAAAATTTTTATAATGATTGTCATTGCAAGTATTTGATTATTTGTTATTAAGAGGCTGTTCTATTTCGAGTACTTGAAGTCCATTGTATATGTAAATGTATAAAATAATAAATCTTAACAATATTAACTCATGCTTAAATGATTCGGTTGTTTCCTAACAATATAAAATATACAAATATAAATATGTAAAAATGCATTTTTTTAGTAATGTATTGCATTAAGTTTGTCTATAATGTCTATAATAATATATGGCGTAAACTATATTTTGAATGGTATATCTGTATTCTATAGTGAAAATTAACAATGGAGTCAAAAAAGTGCCAGAGAGGAAAAAGATGATAGACAAAAGCCTAGAATTAACAAATATGAAAGAGTGCAATTTTCATAGCAGAAATATTATTTTTTTTTATGGAACGCATAGTTAATGTAAACATAAGTTTGTATCTTTGTTGAAAGAACTCCGTATAAAGTTGTGTATATCGCTGTTGTTTTCATTCGCATTAAAGTCGAAAGAAATGAGTGTTATTTCTGTCACGAGATAACCGACAACGGTTAACTAATGTGTTGCATCTGCGATTTATATATGTGTATGTATAAGTGTACGAGTCTATGTGTATGTGTTTTGTGGGCATAAGTATGTGTGTATATAGCATACACAAACGTTCTTATCATATCGCGCGAACGTCTATTGTAATTTCGTGCCATAGTTAAAATCTTTCATTAGAACAAAGCAACAAAAGGAGCGTAGTTAAAGTTAAAGGAGCAAGAAACAGCAACAAAAAATGACAAATTCAAAAAAATATAAAAAGTAGAACAAAAGTGGTAAGTCCCAACGCTAAGTCAAGCCAAACTGAACATTGTTGGTATAATTGTGCCATTAAATTACGCAAAATGCTGATTTTTTGCAATGTATTTGTATGGCAGCTAAATGAATACAACTGCTGTTGTCAGTGTACGTGTGTACGTGTGTGATTGTGTTTGTGTGTGCATTGGTATCTCCATTTCCATGTGATTTCAGTTTTCGTGAGCTTAGCGTCTCCACATAAAAACCTTCTACATAAATAAAAGTCTTTACTCAGCTTCACTTATCATGTCGCTTAATGACAAAAGACTGCTTAAATGGCAACATTACAACCATTATTTTGGAGTGCACATTTACGAGCGTGTGTGTGTGTGTGTGAGTGAGTATTCCTTGGTTACAGGTGTGCTTCATTGTATGAGTAGTTTTCTTTAAAATGCTAATGACAACGCTGATTTTATGCGTTTCTTATTGCTTTTATTTTGCTGACATTTCAGATAAAATTTTATGATACTCGTACCTCTTCTTCGCCTTTGCCTTCGTTGAGTTGTGCTTTTGGTTTTTGCTGCTGTACTTTTAGTTTTTGTTGATATTCTTCTTCTTTATACACTAGCTCTAGTGATACCGCTGAAAGTTGCGGTATCATTTCACTTAAGCGCCCACGGAAAGCAGCAAGTTAAATAAATATTTGCATTGAAAAAGTTAAAATTTGCAATTAGCATAAGAATTAAGTCATTAAACGAGTTTCCGTGGCGTATGAGTAATTTTAGTTTCATTGCCTGTGTGGGTTAAGCACAAAAGGGCACATTTAAATCTGAAGATGATTTGATAAGATGACAAAGTGGAAAGGCTGTATTTGAAGTCTACTCAGTTTAGTATAATACTCTAGAAGAATACATAAAGCCTCGCACAATACTCACATAATATTAAGAAAGTACAGGGTGATAAGTTTAGTATTATATGTTTTTTATCCGGTAGACGGATAAAATATTTATATATTATATAATATATATATAATATAATATTGTTATAATTTTCTATGTAATACAACATATTTAAAATTAAGTAAAATAAAGGTAATATTCTACTACAATATTTTTTGTATGAAATAGCAGCTAATTTTTTGCTATGTTTTCAAAATAATTTACATTTTTATTGAGTATTGTTGATAAAAAAAAACCAATTACATATTATAGAAATTGTTACAATTTATAAGGAAATTAAAAAATTTCATTGGGCAACATTTAGACAAACATGTGAAACATATAGTGAATATAATCTAGCTGCAGACCATACCATTTGTGAAGTGATTAAAAAGTTTAAATCGAGTTCTAATTTTGCTATCAACAGTTGCAGTAAAAATCATCATTTCTTAATATGGTGCCCATAAAATGAACGAGAAAAGGGAAATATACGAGTTTTTTGTTATTTCACTGTATTATCTTTATAAAATCATTTGGTCTTGAGATACAAACATGTGACTGTTCTGAGCCATGTTAGATTAAAAGAGCAAATGATAACACGACTACTAACGCTTTTTATTATTAAGATCTATTGCCTATTGTGATGCCCTTAAAATTAAGAGAGAGAGGGGCGAACTACTCTAACCGTATTGAGTAATCATTTTTAGTGTTTAAATCTGTTTTTAGTTAAATAGCTTGGAAAAAAATAAAATTGTTTCATTTCGAATGAAGAAAATCGAAATGCTATTCATAAAATATAATTTTTTGCAAAAATAAATAAATTAGTGTCGTTTAGAATTTGTTTTTTTTTTGAGGACATGTCATGGCATTGCAGTCACCGTGAGTGAAAAATGCTTCAAGAATATGTTTACTGAAATTGTGCGGCAACATCTTTATTATTTTGATTCGGAGGATAATTACAATGGGATGAGGCAATATATCATACATCAATCGATATATTAAATGTAAAGTTTAATGATCTTGCAATAACTTGATCACCCTTTATAAGTGCGAATTTTGAAAAGAACTGAAGTTTCCAGGAGATATATCTTTTTGCGAAACAGTACTTCTCAAATAAGCAGTTTGTATAAATAATTTATAAAAAATGAAATAAATAGTTTAATGTCTAATAATAAAGCTAACATATTTTTTGTGATATTTTCTCCATTAGAAAAGAATCCTATTAATAACAAAGATATTTTTTTTTGTAATTTAACGTTAGATTTTTCAGACGGAAATGACAATTATATTTTTAATAGAAACTTATTATATTTCATAAAGAGGTTTTTTCGAACAGTAGTGAACTACAACAACAAAAATTTATTTT
>NC_051847.1:123239007-123253079 GCF_002237135.1 Teleopsis dalmanni
AAGTACTTTGAGGCTATATTTAATTTATTTGGTTTTTATTTCATTATTTCATGTTTTATTTTAGTGCTCAGCTAAAAAAAAATCCGCTTCAAAAATTTTTTACATATGTGAAAAGCATTTTACTATAAAAATTATAGTTATAAATTTAAATTAATTTTTTTAAATAATTTCATAAAAAATCACAACTTTACCACCAAAATCACTGCACTTATTAAGGATTTAAGTGTATTTATGTCAAATGCTATTTACGAGTATCTAAAAAAAGATTTGCATATGTGGTTTTCTTCTGTATATGATTAAAATGACAGTGTATCAGACCCAGAAAAATGTTTTCATATTACCAGAATAGATAAAAAAAACGATTAATAATCAAAAAAAAATTGTTAATAATTTATGGAAGAATAGTATCGATTTCTTAAAATGATAGAAGAATAGTTTTTATTTAATAAAGAAGAGGAATGATACAGCAATTAGTCAAATGTCACCAACCAACTTATTGAATAGTGGAATTTTAAATATATTTTAAAAATAGAGGATACATTCTTGTAACACTTTTCCTTGATATACCTTCATAGAAAGACTTGGTTACTTTCTAAGATACAACCTATATACACTTCATAGCTAAATATTTCGATGTAATTAAAAGGCAAATGACTTTTATTAGAAATATATGACAGTTTACAATTATATTTTTTATTAATCTTACTGTTATTCTATATGTTGAGTTTAGCAATACATTCTGAGTTTGGAACCAATATAGCTGTGCTTCAAGCGGTTATATGGATGCTTAACAAAAGCTCAAAGTACATAAATTCGAATATATGAAAAGTTTTAAAGATGTGTGAACTCATAAGAAAAAGTGAAGTCAATCAGGTAAAGAGAAAGATAGAATACTGTATATTTTTTAAAAAATAATATTTTTAAAATTTTCGGGGAATAATTGTAATGTATAAAGAGTTTGTATAATTTTTAATTAAAATGGTACAGAATGGTTTAGATATTTGCACTATTAAAGTTATATTTAGTATAACTGAGGCATTTTATAAGTTTTTATTAAATGTATGAAAGGCATTAAAGAAGCAATAAAAATCCATTAGACTTCCTTTTAGAATGAATGATTTTTTGATATTCTAAGCACTATCCCAATTATTACCACCATCACTTTCTGTATTACACTGAGCTATCTGTCGACAAACAAGAAGCAAATACTGAGCAAGGTGTATAGGCAGAAACATACTTTGCCTACACTTAAACTACATGACTCTAAGAATATTACTTTCTCATCTAAATAACCAATTAACATAATGAACACAAAACTATTTTGTAGAATTAGAAGAAAATATCAGCGTGGTTGTTAGTTCATTTGGTAATTCTACTGCCATCAGATACAGATTATGGGTTCGATAAGCAATTGGAGGTAAAACTCTTCTCAGATTAAAGAAACTAACATTCAACAATATGCCGTGCAAGCATTGATAATAGCACAGACTGATTAAGTAGCACTGGATTGTTCTAGTGAAAAGGTCTTCAAAAATGTCCTTTCATACAAATGTTAGAAAAATAAATAAAGTTCTCCTATGTATGTATAAAGAGATTAGCATTAAATTGCGAGTTAAAATTTAGAAGGTTTACTGGGTTGATTATATCATGAGAATGGAATACAAAGACACAATGAAAAGATTTTCAAAGCTGTTGTTGGAGGAAGAATATGTATGCGATGGAGTGATAAGGTTGAGGGAAAATAAATACTAATGAGATGATATATTTAATAATGTTTAATACAAATTTTATTAATTTAATAAAATAACACTTAAAATAAAAATAAACTTGTTCCGAAATATTTGTAAAAAACCAAGAGAAGTGTCTATCTTAATTCATTTATAATATTATAATACGTATAATATTATTTTTGTTACAATCCAGAATATACTGAAACTAGACATCACCTAAGTGGTGAAGTCGTTGTCTACTAAGTACAGAGTATTCGTAACGAAGGAAAACTGAGTTTTTGATATACATTTAACAAAGACAACAGACATAAGTCTCTGAAGGACTCATCTTAATAAGTGATACTTCAGGTTACAGTGACGTGTACTATAAAGTTATTATATTGAAGTCAACTCTTCTAAGCGACTAAAGTACATTAATAGAACTTCCCATTGCTGGGACAAGGAAGTGTTTGATATTAGAACTATATTGTGTATATAATGCGTTCAATTGTAGAAGTACGCTTATCAAGAAAGTGTTAACATGTTGCATAGCTTTATTATTCATTTGAAAGCTAATATCATCTATGAGAACTATTTCGTTAGGATTACTTCAAAAAAACATTGGTTCATATTAAGTAGAAGTTGCGTTTGTGGCTATATGATGGTGTGATTGAGAAGCTTCCATTTTTATATAAATTAAAATTATAAGTTTGGTCTTTTTTTCATATGAAATAAAATAAAAGATATTATTATTTAGTGTATATAGTCATAAAAATTAATTCATATAGGTGAGTATATACGTATGTACACAGGAATATAAAATTAGTTGTATTTTGTTACTACTAAATAGACTGGTAAACCGCTGAATCGATTTACATAAATTTTACACTCAATTAACTCTATATAAAGACCCCGAACATAGCTTCTAATATTCTAATTTTAATCCAATATTTAGGGTGGATAGCATATAAAGTATTCCTAAAATCAAATAATTCTCTCTACCGTCAAAGTAATCAATGCTGTCAAAACAGCAATACCGAAAGTTATTGAAGTAACAATTCTGAGTGGAGGTCGGTAAGGATATCCTTTTTTGATACCTTTTGATACCACATATACCCATCATTCCGATCAAATACCTAGGTTACAAACTAACTCAACCAAAGTTATGGTTGTTTATGAAAATTCAGAATTTAAAACTTTATTAAACTTTCACAAGTTACTGAAAGAAATCATTCGCTTTTTGTAAAAGGTAACATCTCACCTATGGTGGAATTTCAAATATTTCCTAAGTATTTTTCATAAACTCGACCCTGAATGAGAAACTAATATATATATATTTAAGTGATCAGTTAAGGTCTAACACTCTTGTTAATACTATTGTCAATTTTTATTCTATATTCTATTAATGCATAAAATTGATTTTAAAGCAAAATAAACTGGAGGCAAAATTTATTAAGCAAATACTGAAATAAATTTTAAGCTCTTGTACTTCTTAATTAATTATAAATTAATTAAAGTAATTAAAATCATTCAAAAGGCAAATTATTATATGTGGCTTCGGATCGTGATAGTATTAATGGTATTAATTCATTTATTTTTTAAGTGTAATTAATTTACCATATTTTTATGTAATGATATAATGTGTTTGATGGTAATGCTTGTAAACTAATTAATTTGTACTTAAAAAGCTTAATTAATCTCATTAAAGTAAAAAAGCAGGCGCTTCTCTTTGTATGTTCGCAAATATTTACGAATCGTTGGAAAAAATTACTTAAAAAGATATTGTTATGTAATAATCTAAATGAAGTTTTAAAAATGCATAAATTACATGTTTCTATATCTCATCAAAAAAACAATATATATTTTTAAATGGAAAAATTAATTTTTTAGGTTTCAATTACTGTCTTATTGAAGGAGTCGATGAGGAACTTTTAGTTCTAATGATAGGATAAAGAGAAGATATAGAAAATTTGAAGAAAATTTCTCATCATACGAAATATTTTAAGTTCAGAATACATATTTTAAAAGAAATAGACAATAAAAATGATGAATTGAACATTTCATAAATTCTGAAACCACCACACACATTCAGAGTTATTTAATATTCATAATTTCTTTAAATATATTAAAGGTTATTTATATTAAACAAAATATGCCTATATAGTGAATTTTTGACAATTCAAATTTAGACAATTTTCACATTTCTTTAAAGACACAGAACTTTGATTATGCTGTTGAGACCCTCTTACTTTCCAAAATGATGAAAACCATGGTATAAACAAGGCTATTCATGTAGTTTCTTCTGACTACATATATGTTTCATAGCACATATTCGTTGTATTACCTCACCTGTAATATGCGATTATTTAATTTTGGACTATTCAATTCTAGTGGATGTCAATAGCAAAGCTTAGTGCGTATCTTCATATAGCTAAGTGAATTATACTATTTATTATTATATATAATAAACTCGTGCCTATGAGTTCATAGTGTCTATGAGTCGATATCATTAGATATAAGAATACGACATTTTGCAAAAACTGCTAATAAAATAGAAAGTGAATAAAAATTAGTAAGTGGAAGATATTCTCATTTATTAAAAACTTAGGTATTACTTTAATTTAGAAAAACGTAAACTCACCCTGCTGAGAAGTAATTTCAAGTGATTAAAATTCCATTTGAATATAAAAAAATATTCTGCTCAAGTGCGAAAATACTAATTAAACTATAACTACTTTACTATATCAATTTAGCTTTTCACAATGAATCAATTTAGATAATATGTTACATTAGATCATCAAAGGCATTTAGACTTCATCTGGAGCAGAATACTGCAACCATAGTACAATAGATGTTTGTGGTAGTTGACAGAGTGTTAACTTCTTAGACGGATTAAAATCTCCTATTTTGACAGATGTGAATTTATTTTGTATGATACATATTCCTAGGCTTAAAGTCAAGGGCCTCTCTAGAAACGAAAGAGAAAACGATATGTTTTTCTTCTTCTGGGTTGTGAATTAATTTGCTTCTACAATGTGTTTTATACATAAAAATTTTAGTAGGACCTGACTCTAAAAAGCACAAGAAAAAAGTGTCAACCATTATTAAGTCAGTTTCTCATTTGCTTTAAGTAAATAGTTACCTTTAGGGATATATAAAGCTTGTAATTATTGGATACAAAAACATATATGATAATATAACAAATCTTCATAGGTTTTTAGTCCGAATGTAGAGGTAAAGTCATGGTATATGTACATATATGACCTACAAGTCATTCGACAGAGAAAGGGTCAGCCGAAATAGTATTACTTATATCTGCAGTAATTTATTCGATGTTAAAGCAAGTAGTTTTCTTAACCATTTGTTAAGACGAACTGAAGCCAACAGATATTTTGCAGTGCCAATAATTCCGAATCTATTGATGATACGTGCAATGTCATCAGAAGTGAATTGAGTTTTAACAATACGCATAGTCATATAGTACAGCACATTTTTTTTATAGCAATAACAATACTTAGTGATCCATTTTAAGGATATTAAGTGGTGATTTCACAATTGTAACTTATGTGTTACTTAAGATATTTAATGAATGTTGCTTAAGTTCAATTTCGTTTCATAGCGATGGCAGCTAATATTACAAAACTAATTATTATATATAGAAAACATGGTCTTAATTAATTTTTTAAAAGAAATAGATTTTTTCGTTTTAGTTCAAAATTATATTAAGGATTCGCCTAGTACTATTTGCCCATTGTGTAACCATTGCAAGAAAATAGAAGTGAGGTCTTCAGTTGAAAACTAAAAGATATATATTATTTTGAAAGCAGAAGCAATGCATAGTAAATTAAAAATAATATACATATTTACTTTGAGTGACAAGTTATATTTAAGCCATCAGTTAACTTATGTTTCATGACTTAAGTCAATGGAATTATAACTATTAAAACGGCTCTAAAAAACTGTTCTAAGGTAAGCCAAATCTAAGGCATCGAATAACAATTTCAAAAAATTTGTGTTCCAATTGGAAATTAAAAGAAAATATGTAAACACCGAAATCGATAGACCTTTTAAGACTTTTATGTGTTCTTAAGATTAACATTTTTTACTAAAGCGAAAGGGTACAACATTACTAGACGGCATAGTGTAGTCTAACAAATAACCCATTTCTACTTAATCAGATTTAATATTAATTTTCTTTGTTTTGTTCAGAGAAAAATAACATCAATGAATGTTAGCCTATTGGGAGACAAGTACTCTAACATTGTCTTCGAGCAGAAATATCAAAAAGAACTAATTATTAAAAAAAATTTATTGAAAAAATATGATTTATTGAAGGATTTCTCTATGGTTAATGGGAATGGTGTTTGGGGTTTCGGGTTAGACTAAGGCTCCTATGCACTGCACCTATGATCTATTGTGCACCTCTTTGTATTTAGATAGTCAGTATATCGAGGAATCGAACCAGTTCCTTCAGAGAGAGTTTTCAAAGGTCTTCAACCTTTAGTTGGTATGTACCTGAAATTTTGTTCCTTTTGTGACCTACTGCATCACAGGATTTCTCTATAAAATGATAAGTAAATAATTTAAAATGATTGTATTCGTTTCTTTCCCTTCTTTTGTTGCGGTTCGATCTATCCTAAATCAAATAAATCAGTTTTATAAAATGCAGAATTTCATTATAAATAAAAATTGGAAAAAAATAATATTATACTCCTGCTATAATATAATTTCAGAGATGATCATGGTCTAAGGCTTAATGATATATGGCATTGGTTTCTAGTTTCAACATTTTTGACATTAAAAGACTCTTAACTAATTAGATTTAAATTAATATTATTAATCTTAGCTACCCACAATTTTTGTAAAACAATTACAGGGAAGGAAAGGAACAGTTCTAGTCAAATTATGTGTAAGAAATCAGGTTTCTGATTGTGTTTCGTGTACACTTGATGGGTTAACAAATTCTTTACAACAATTTATATTTAATATTTATTGAAAACATTTTTATATCTATATTATTATTAATTTATGTTTTAAACAATTTATATAAAGTCGGATATATAAATCTTTATCTATAATCTTTGTACTGTCTATAGACAATACCTACAATTTTCACCGCTGCTCTATTGTTTCTACAAAACCCAACAGTGGTTCAAGGACTTAAAATCTACTTTATTTTGATTTTTTGTTGTTTATGAGAAATGACATTTACTATTTATTTTTTTAAATATAGTTTATTTATAGTAAATATTATTAGGTATATAATGTTAATTTATATAATGTGTGTGTGAGTGTGTGTGTGTGTGTATAACATTTAGTTGAAGTACGTGCTGATTTGCTTGCACTTGCTACAAATAAAGAGTGTGTGTGAAGGTGTCTGTTTCATATATTTGGGTATGTATGTGTATTAGTAGTGTGTACGTGTGTAGGTTACCATGCCTTGCCAATGCTAATTAATAATAATTATTATCAAATTGCATACTATCACTGGAGCTGGAGTAGTGGCTGTGATTGGTTATGGCGTTAGTTTTGGTGTTGTTGCTGTGAACATTGGAATTGCTGTGATTCCGATTGTGTTGAAATTGTTGTTGTTGGTGCTGTTGTTGGTGTTGGTGTTGGTGTTTACCTGTATTTTTGACATTTTTAGAATTTTTATGTGAATTTAAGTTGGTTTCGTCTGGCATGTGTAGTGTTTTACCATTTTTAGATTTGGTTACTTGCTGTTGTTGTGGTTGCTGTTGTTGTTGTTGGTGAGCATTTGCCTTACTCTTGTTACTCTTATTGTGTTTATTATGTTTGAGACTGTGATGCTGATGTGATTGTTTGCTATTGTTATAGTGTTGATGATGATGGTGATGATGTGCAATTTGGCCACTTTGATAATGATTTTCGACAGCATAGTGTTGTTGTTGTTGCTGTTGCTGTTGTTGCTTGTAATGATTTAGTGTACTGTTGCTGTGATAGAGTGTTGGTTGTTGTTGTGTTACAGTGTCATTGCTACTACTGCCACTACCGCTACCGTGACTATAGATTTGTGATTTTGATTGACTGCGATAATGCAAATTGGCAACATTATAATTGTCAAGACTATCGAAAGTTTGCAAATAGTGTGGGCTCAATTGATTATAATCTATGACAGCAGCACCAGCAGAAGCAGCAGCAGCTGCAGCAGCAGCTGTGCAATCACTGCGACGATCTAAGGTATTCGTGCGCAAGTGATGATGATGATTATCACGATGATCGAGTGAATTGAAGTGATGTGCGTGTGGATGATTGTATGTGTTATAAGTTAAATGCTGATAGTGTGTATCGGATTTTCCACCAAGAGTGGCAATACTGTTTTGACCATTTTTTAGTGGTATTGGTGGTGGTGGTGTCAGTGATAATTGCTGTTGTGATTTTTTATTTGTGCTATTGTTGCCTTTGGTGGTATTGGTGGGGTCATTTTTATTACATTTAATAGCTATAAAAGAGTTTGGTAGAGGTGGTAAGGGTGGCGTGCCAGTTGGAGTATCGGTTATGGTTGTTGCTGATGTAGATGTTGCTGTTGTCATTTCAGTGGTGCCGTTTGTTATCGGTGTGGGTAGTGGTACAAGCTCCCGCTACGCTGCATGATGATTACCAAACGTGCGTAGTACTGGTACACTCTATTTTTATATACATACGACCATATATACATGTGTTGGCATACAATAAATACGGATTTCGCATAGGTTTGGAGTTTTATTATATTTTAAATTCAATTGTTTTTTTTTTTAAGTTTCAAAAATTTTGTTTGGATTTTACGGCATTGTTGTTGTTGTTTTGTTATCATAATTTTATGGAGCAGAAATGAAAAAAGAGAGAAAAGAGGAAAAACAAGAAAACACTTATCATAAATTTGTGTGTGAATTAAAAGTGATATTTCTTTTTAACAGTGTTTTGTTTGTTAATATTAATAATTAATTTTTGTTTTATAATAGAAAATATAAAAGAAAATATTGTAGTATTTATAGGTTTGAGTCATGTCAAGATGTTTGTGGTCATAGTTTGAAATTGTTAGTTGTCTTTGCTTTATGGTGTTCGAAAAGAAATGTTAAAAATTTGTATTAAAAGTGAACATTTATAAAAATTATACATATATTTTAAATAAAGTACATATATAGACGAAAAAATTGTGCTTAATAAAAATATAAGGTGCAAATTTAAAAAATAATTGCAAACTAACAAATATTATACCATAATTTATCAGATATAGTGCACAGCAACTTTCTTATTTTTTTGCAGGCTTGCAGGGGAAAATTATATTAATTATGTTGTGATTTATAACAACCTTGCGGGAGAAATACTTGCAGGCTTTTAGGGGCTCTATTTTAGTAAAATACATCCAAATTCATTATCTTTCTCTAATAGCATTATACAAATTATAGTATATTTATTAGAAGTAAAAGATTAAAATTTTGCACTTAAACGAATATACAACAAAATTTAACTAAAAAAATTATATAAAATCTGAAAGATGTTGTTTTAATTTTCGTAAATATATAATAAATTATAAATTATTAAGTGCGAATGGAATAAGAAACATTTTACTGCAATAAAAAGATTTTAATATTCGATTGAACTTTTATAAATCTTCCATCAGTAGTCTGCCAGAAAAGTAAAGTTTGAAATGGATAAGTTACTTCAATTTTAAAAGTCGATTTCTATATATATATAATCGCTCACGTATATTTACATTAAGAACCATGAGTACGCAAACATTAGCCAAATGTGATTTCGTACATGCAAAAAAATTTATAGTTATACATGTCTTAAATTTTTTATATAATTAAGCTTATAGATTTTATTAAAATCTATTTTGTTAAAGACATTTTTTCATAGAACTAATTCTTACTACAAACAATTGCCATTTCTAATTAGTAATTAATAATAATTAAACAAAACTAAGCAATCGTGCAAAAGCTTTTCATCGTCATTATAAGTTTAATACGAAGATATCTAATTTAATTATAAATTTTATTTTAACAAACATAAAAATGTATGACCACAAGTGTAAAATTAGAATTTTTAATTAAAATACTAAATTAATAAAAAAATTATCAAATAAAAATACCAATATATTTATATATTTATTTTAATGTAGAATACTTTTTAGAGGACATTCGTGCTGCTATATAGTTTATTTATATTTAAAGTGCTCTCTAATAATAGTTAATTCCATATTTAGAATTATTTATTTTAACTTTTGTATTTAGCACAAAGCATTGTGATTAATGGTAATTTATTATTTATAAATAATAAAAAATTAATAAAAAATTTTATAATTGCACTACGACATAAAATACTAGGAATGGAGGTACGAGTACTAAATATACATTCATCTAGCAAACATCTAAGAGTTATATAGAGGTTCCATATTACAGAACTAAGGTAAAATGTGCTATTACTTTTAGTTAATTAACGAAAATAATAATTAAATCATGAAAATATTAAACTATTATTAAATATTAAATGCGCTGCATTATATATGGATCTGGAATATTTCCTTTATTCTTATTGTAGTTATTGAATGGATAAATGTAACAACAATATTTTTTATTTAATTAGTAGCAGTAGTAGTAAAAGAAAATACTTATTAAAAACATCTAGATAATGGTGTAAATGATTAACGAAAAGCTTGATAATTTTTAACTATTATAGATATAATAAAGTGCAAAGTTCGTTAAGATTGTTCGTTGTTCCGAAATAATTTTACTTCTTTTTAATTTTATTTATTTTATATATTAAAAATATTGATTAAACGAATTCGGTTGAAAGAGTGGTTTACGACGACTACTTTCTCGTAAAAAAACTAAAAAAGTAAACTAAGCTGGCATGCCAAATACATTAACAATAGAGCTATATACAGGCAGAGTATCGAGTTTTAGGATTAAATACAAAAATTTTCCCTTAAATATATTGCAGTGTGTGCTCCATATGTAATAGTTTATATTTATATTGAATGTATTGTAGAATTGCCCATACTAAGAAGTTTATTTATTAAAATTTACCTTTAATAAATAAAACTCATAAATTCAAGTGAAGAAAGTGTACATTAAACGAGTATGTACATATGGTTTGCTTGACAGTTACTTAATAAAACTTCTCTATATAATAAATATTGGTGGATATGTTTGTTATAAGATATGAAAATATAATAGGTCTAGAAATGTATCTAAAACTCAAAAATTTATTTAAATTATAATTGCAATCGTAACTTTTATTAAAATATTATATATTTGCAGTATATATTAGACGTGGCTTATTTAGACTCGAAAAAGTAGGCTTATTATATTTACACATTTTTGTGAGTGTCTCCATTGTTTGAAAAACTATGGATACAAATAATTCTATATTGGGATTTTATGATAATCCTATTATAAGCCTATAGAACTCACTTTGTGGTTTTGGTGAAATAGGCAATGATTTTATACCTATACTGATGACATCGAAGACACACTAGAGGAGACACACAAGGAGAATTTGACTTTATAAAGTTTCCATTTTGTTTTAAATTTCCTTACCATTATTTAGAGAATGTGTGACAGTGTTGAAGTTAGTGGTGAAATTTTATTGGTAATTAATGTCTTTTGTCTTAGGTGTTCTAAATAGGGTTATATGAAATTTACATTTAAGGAGTAAGGTATGGATTATCATTCTTTAATTTTTTGATTGTATTTCTCTGTTAGTATGTTTTTCTTTTGGAAATGAAAATACTATTAATATTATTTACCATACTTGCAATAGGGGGGGTGAAAAGTTCTGTTTATTTATGATTGGAATATAAAATGAGAGGACCTAGTATTTGTCTACTGTCTAAATATTCAGCAATATGTTGTGAAAGTTTGAATTTGACTTACAAATTTTCTCATAAAATAAGCCTAACTTCTGCTCTAATACTACCAAATTATTGTATTAGAGTTTTTCAATGCTTCATCTTAATTAAACTAATTTACCATAATAACTAAAAACGTGCGTACAGTTTATTGGTGTGTTTAGTATGTGAATTGTACTAAATAATACTGGCAGCATTACAAGCGCAGAGGTCGAAGAAATTATTTTTCATATATTTGATATGTATAGGATAGAGCATTGCGCTTCATCCTACGAGACACCGGCATCTTTTTGTTATACAAACGAATTTTTCTTTAAATACTTGGTATTTTAAAATTTAAAAATTGTCAATTCCAATTTAAATGGGCATTCTATTCATATATTTTAGTAGATAAAGCATAAATAAATAAAATTGGTTGCGGTTTTGTATTTGTAATCGATTTTCTTAGAGTTTCTAAAGAAATACTACTTCAAACGTTATTACGTTCGAGTAACTCATATATCTCAGTATATCAACAATAAAAATTACATGTACTTATAGTGATATTTACTGCAATTTGTCACTAGTAAGAACTTATCTACACTACTAATAAACTGCTTATTAAAAACATGCTATACCAGCCGTGTACTGCTATCTACTATCTGCTTTTTTAGTTATACTGCACTCGATAGTAATACGTAAAGTAATAAAGGTTCATTTATACTTTTAAGATAAACTATAAACTTCAATTTCATAACAAATTAAAAACATCATTTCAATTAAAAGGTTAAAAATGAAAAAACTAGTAAAAAAAAATGTATCCTTAAAGTTAACTGTAGAGTATAAATGAATTCAAGCAAAATTAATTAACGTCAAAAATACATCAACATGAAACGTGTTTCATTTCACTGCTTAATGAAGCACATAACAAATTAACCTACACATAACGAAAAGTAGCTAATTATCTAATTTCGTATAAAGCAAACTTTTAATTAAAAGCGTACAAAAACGGGTTACAAACACAAGACAGAGACAGAGACAGAGACAAAAAGTAGTAAGTAGCAAAAATACGAAACAAAACTTTATAGAATATTTTTTTGTTTTCCAACTCGAACTGCTGGAATTGTCGCTACATCTTATACGTTTTAAGTGACAAAATCACATGCCGCACGCTTGCATACCAAAATGCTTGATATTTGAAGAAAAAAAAACAAATTCCAAAAAAAAAAATTAAAAACTCAGAGTTATAAAAAATAGTAGCGAAAAAAGGAGTAAAAAAGCAAAAAAGGAGTAACGCAATAACGCAATAATGGCGGTAGTAGTAGAAATAGTTGAAAAGCAAGTATCGCAGCGAGAGTACAACAAAATAGAACAAAACAAAATAAAATGACAGCAATGCAATCCATTTGCATTTTAATGGTGGAAAATTGTAAAATTCTTACGAAAAATTGTAATAATAAAGAAAAAGTGTAACACAGTTTTAAAAGTTGAGCTACAGCGAAAGGCAAGAAAGTTGCAAACGTGAGTCTGAGCTAAAGTGGAATTTTTTACATTTTTTGTGTAAAACTATACATGTAATATGTATATAATATAAAACACAAAGAAGAAGAAGAACTGAAAAACTGAAAAACTGGAAAACTGAAAAATAGTAGTGACAACAACGGTACTTTAACAACTAACGACAGCAATTTTAAATTAAATTTCAACGAAGACGAAGTATAAATAAAAGAATACAACTTAATACTAAAAAAAATTTGCTCACGACTGTAAAAAGTCGCGCGAACATTAAAAAGTACTTTTTCTCATATTATTTTTTGTATTTAATTTTTTTTTATTTTTATGAAAATGTGCACAACACCCAATACGCATAAAAGTATGCTGCACTATATCAAACGCTTACGTTTGTCAGGTTGTGTTTTAGTGTATTTCCCTCGTCTTGTTTGTCGTACAAGTGTAGTTTATGCACTAAAAAGCATAAAAATGGTAGTAAAAATTATTTGTTGCCACTCGTTTTAAATTTAACTGAGTCTTAAGTTGAGTGAGTAACGACATCCGTCGACATTATTTGCGCTGTGTTGTTGTAGAACGTTGCACAAAAGGATGGAATTCAAAAAACAAAAAAAATATTTTTCATGGTTGCATTTTTTCACGCCACATTTGCATATCAAAGTTAAAGTGTAAATGAGTGCGGATATGTGCGGTGCGTAAATAACTGCACAATTGCGTGCCTCAATGTGCGGCTATATGGGCTTTTAACTGGGACAAGGTTTTGGAGAACTTGAGCAATGCAGATCACATGTCTGAGTAAAATGGAACGGTGATTAATAATGGCGGATAGTTAAGCTGTCAGCTGTAGTTATACGAGTTTAACAGCTGCGTATAGAGAAAATTCTGGAAGAAGTTATTACATAAAAAATTAAACTGCTTGAATTTTTAAAATTAGGTACTTGTCTGCTTATAGAGTTTTACGTTGATAGAAAATGACACAAATTTGCTTCGCCTTTTGTTGCAGTTTGTAATAAATACTC
>NC_051847.1:123253179-123254807 GCF_002237135.1 Teleopsis dalmanni
GAAAACTCACTTAAAGTCACAAATTCGATGGTTTTACGATCTTACATGGTAAAATATGCAAAATACAATAGTTTTGAGAAACTCACTTAAAGTCACAAATTCGATGGTTTTACGATCTTACATGTCAAAATATGCCAAATATAAGAGTTTTTAGAAACTTGCTTAAAGTCCCAAATTCGATGGTTTTACGATCTTACATGTTAAAATATGCCAAATATAAGAGTTTTGGAAACTCACTTAAACTCACAAATTCGATGGTTTTACGATCTTACATGTCAAAATATGCCAAATATAAGAGTTTTGAGAAACTCGCTTAAAGTCACAAATTCGATGGTTTTACGATCGTACATGTTAAAATATGCAATATATAAGAGTTTTGAGAAACTCACTTAAAGTCACAAATTCGATGGTTTTACGAGCGTACATGTTAAAATGTGCAAAATATAAGAGTTTTGAGAAATTTTCTTAAAGTCACAAATTCGATGGTTTTACGATCGCACATGTTAAAATATGCAAAATATTAGAGTTTTGAGAAACTTATTGAAAATCACAAATTCGATGGTTTTACGATCGTACATGTTAAAATGTGTAAAATATAAAAGTTTTTAGAAACTTACTGAGAATCACAAATTCGATGGTTTTACGATCGCACATGTTAAAATATGCAAAATATTAGAGTTTTGAGAAACTTATTGAAAATCACAAATTCGATGGTTTCACGATCGTACATGTTAAAATATGCAAAATATTAGAGTTTTGAGAAACTTATTGAAAATCACAAATTCGATGGTTTCACGATCGTAAATGTTAAAATGTGTAAAATATAAGAGTTATAGAAACTTACTGAAAATCACAAATTCGATGATTTTACGATCGCATATGTTAAAATATGCAAAATATTAGAGTTTTGAGAAACTTATTGAAAATCACAAATTCGATGGTTTTACGATCGCACATGTTAAAATATGCAAAATATTAGAGTTTTGAGAAACTCATTGAAAATCACAAATTCGATGGTTTTACGATCGTATATGTTAAAATGTGTAAAATATAAGTTTTTAGAAACTTACTGAAAATCACAAATTCGATAGTTTTACGATCGCACATGTTAAAATATGCAAAATATTAGAGTTTTGAAAAACTTATTGAAAATCACAAATTCGATGGTTTTACGATCGTACATGTTAAAATATGCAAAATATAAGAGTTTTGAGAAATTTACTTAAAGTCACAAATTCGATGGTTTTGCGAGCGTACATGCTAAAATGTGCAAAATATAAGAGTTTTGAGAAATTTGCTTAAAGTCACAAATTCGATGGTTTTACGATAGCACATGTTAAAATATGCAAAATATTAGAGTTTTGAGAAACTTATTGAAAATCACAAATTCGATGGTTTCACGATCGTACATGTTAAAATGTGTAAAAGGTAAAAGTTTTGAGAAACTTACTGAAAATCACAAATTCGATGGTTTTACGATCGCACATGTTAAAATATGCAAAATATTAGAGTTTTGAGAAACTTATTGAAAATCACAAATTCGATGGTTCTACGATCGCACATGTTAAAATATGCAAAATTTTAGAGTTTTGAGAAACTTACTGAAAATCACAAATTCGATGGTTTTA
>NC_051847.1:123254907-123276249 GCF_002237135.1 Teleopsis dalmanni
TCTCAAAGCTGTTATATTTTGTGTACTTTAACATGTTCGATCGTAAAATCATCGCATTTGTGACTTCAAGTAAGTTTCTCAAAACTGTTATATTTTGTGTATTTTAACATGTTCGTTCGTAAAATCATCGAATTTGTGACTTCAAGTAAGTTTTTCAAAACTGTTATATTTTGTGTATTTTATCATGTTCGATCGTAAAACCATCGAATTTGTGACTTCAAGTAAGTTTTTCAGAACTGTTATATTTTGTGTATTTTAACATGTTCGTTCGTAAAATCATCGAATTTGTGACTTCAAGTAAGTTTCTCAAAACTGTTATATTTTGTGTATTTTAACATGTTCGATCGTAAGATCATCGAATTTGTGACTTCAAGTAAGTTTTTCAAAACTGTTATATTTTGCGTATTTTGACATGTTCGATCGTAAGATCATCGAATTTGTGACTTCAAGTAAGTTTTTCAAAACTGTTATATTTTGTTTATTTTAACATGTTCGATCGTAAATTCATCGAATTTGATACTTCAAGTAAGTTTCTCAAAACTGTTATATTTTGTGTATTTTAACATGTTCGATCGTAAAATCATCGAATTTTGTGACTTCAAGTAAGTCTCTCAAAGCTGTTATATTTTGTGTATTTTAACATGTTCGATCGTAAAATCATCGAATTTGTGACTTCAAGTAAGTTTCTCAAAACTGTTATATTTTGTGTATTTTAACATGTTCGATCGTAAAATCATCGAATTTGTGACTTCAAGTAAGTTTCTCAAAACTGTTATATTTTGTATTTTTTAACATGTTTGATCGTAAAATCATCGAATTTGTGACTTCAAGTAAGTTTTTCAAAACTGTTATATTTTGTGTATTTTAACATGTTCGATCGTAAATCATCGAATTTGTGACTTCAAGTAAGTTTTTCAAAACTGTTATATTTTATGTATTTTAACATGTTCGATCGTAAAATCATCGAATTTGTGACTTGAAGTAAATTTCTCAAAACTGTTATATTTTGTGTATTTTAACATGTTCGATCGTAAGATCATCGAATTTGTGACTTCAAGTAAGTTTTTCAAAACTGTTATATTTTGTGTATTTTAACATGTTTGATCGTAAAATCATCGAATTTGTGACAAAGTAAGTTTCTCAAAACTGTTCTATTTTGCATATTTTAACATGTACGATCGTAAAATCATCGAATTTGTGACTTCAAGTAAGTTTTTCAAAACTGTTATATTTTGTGTATTTTAACATGTTCAATCGTAAAATCATCGAATTCGTGATTTCAAGTAAGTTCTCAAAACTGTTATATTTTGTGTATTTTAACATGTTCGATCGTAAAATCATTGAATTTGTGACTTCAAGTAAGTTTCTCAAAACTGTTATATTTTGCGTATTTTAACATGTACGATCGTAAAACGATCGAATTTGTCACTTCAAGTAAGTTTTTCAAAACTGTCATATTTTGTGTATTTTAACATGTTCGATCGTAAAATCATCGAATTTGTGACTTCAAGTAAGTTTCTCAAAACTGTTATATTTTGTGTATTTTAACATGTTCGATCGCAAAACCATCGAAATTGTGACTTCAAGTAAGTTTCTCAAAACTGTTATATTTTGTGTATTTTAACATGTTCGATCGTAAGATCATCGAATTTGTGACTTCAAGTAAGTTTTTCAAAACTGTTATATTTTGTGTATTTTAACATGTTCGATCGTAAAATCATCGAATTTGTGACTTTAAGTAAGTTTTTCAAAACTGTTTATATTTGTGTATTTTAACATGTTCGATCGTAAAATCATCGAATTTGTGACTTCAAGTAAGTTTCTCAAAACTGTTATATTTTGTGTATTTTAACATGTTCGATCGTAAAATCATCGAATTTGTGACTTCAAGTAAGTTTTTCAAAACTGTTATATTTTGTGTATTTTAACATGTTCGATCGTAAAATCATCGAATTTGTGACTTCAAGTAAGTTTCTCAAAACTGTTATATTTTGTGTATTTTAACATGTTCGATCGTAAAATCATCGAATTTGTGACTTCAAGTAAGTTTCTCAAAACTGTTATATTTTGTGTATTTTAACATGTTCGATCGTAAGATCATCGAATTTGTGACTTCAAGTAAGTTTCTCAAAACTGTTATATTTTGTGTATTTTAACATGTTCGATCGTAAAATCATCGAATTTGTGACTTCAAGTAAGTTTCTCAAAACTGTTATATTTTGTGTATTTTAACATGTTCGATCGTAAAATCATCGAATTTGTGACTTCAAGTAAGTTTCTCCAAACTGTTATATTTTGTGTTTTTTAACATGTTTGATCGTAAAATCATCGAATTTGTGACTTCAAGTAAGTTTTTCAAAACTGTTATATTTTGTGTATTTTAACATGTTCGATCGTAAATCATCGAATTTGATACTTCAAGTAAGTTTCTCAAAACTGTTATATTTTGTGTATTTTAACATGTTCGATCGTAAAATCATCGAATTTGTGACTTCAAGTAAGTTTTTCAAAACTGTTATATTTTGTATATTTTAACATGTTTGATCGTAAAATCATCGAATTTGTGACTTCAAGTAAGTTTCTCAAAACTGTTATATTTTGTGTACTTTAACATGTTCGATCGTAAAATCATCGCATTTGTGACTTCAAGTAAGTTTCTCAAAACTGTTATATTTTGTGTATTTTAACATGTTCGTTCGTAAAATCATCGAATTTGTGACTTCAAGTAAGTTTTTCAAAACTGTTATATTTTGTGTATTTTATCATGTTCGATCGTAAAACCATCGAATTTGTGACTTCAAGTAAGTTTTTCAGAACTGTTATATTTTGTGTATTTTAACATGTTCGTTCGTAAAATCATCGAATTTGTGACTTCAAGTAAGTTTCTCAAAACTGTTATATTTTGTGTATTTTAACATGTTCGATCGTAAGATCATCGAATTTGTGACTTCAAGTAAGTTTTTCAAAACTGTTATATTTTGTGTATTTTAACATGTTCGATCGCAAAATCATCGAATTTGTGACTTCAAGTAAGTTTCTCAAAACTGTTATATTTTGTGTATTTTAACATGTTCAATCGTAAAATCATCGAATTTGTGACTTCAAGTAAGTTTCTCAAAACTGTTATATTTTGTGTATTTTAACATGTTCGATCGTAAGATCATCGAATTTGTGACTTCAAGTAAGTCTCTCAAAGCTGTTATATTTTGTGTATTTTAACATGTTCGATCGTAAAATCATCGAATTTGTGACTTCAAGTAAGTTTCTCAAAGCTGTTATATTTTGTGTACTTTAACATGTTCGATCGTAAAATCATCGCATTTGTGACTTCAAGTAAGTTTCTCAAAACTGTTATATTTTGTGTATTTTAACATGTTCGTTCGTAAAATCATCGAATTTGTGACTTCAAGTAAGTTTTTCAAAACTGTTATATTTTGTGTATTTTATCATGTTCGATCGTAAAACCATCGAATTTGTGACTTCAAGTAAGTTTTTCAGAACTGTTATATTTTGTGTATTTTAACATGTTCGTTCGTAAAATCATCGAATTTGTGACTTCAAGTAAGTTTCTCAAAACTGTTATATTTTGTGTATTTTAACATGTTCGATCGTAAGATCATCGAATTTGTGACTTCAAGTAAGTTTTTCAAAACTGTTATATTTTGTGTATTTTAACATGTTCGATCGCAAAATCATCGAATTTGTGACTTCAAGTAAGTTTCTCAAAACTGTTATATTTTGTGTATTTTAACATGTTCAATCGTAAAATCATCGAATTTGTGACTTCAAGTAAGTTTCTCAAAACTGTTATATTTTGTGTATTTTAACATGTTCGATCGTAAGATCATCGAATTTGTGACTTCAAGTAAGTCTCTCAAAGCTGTTATATTTTGTGTATTTTAACATGTTCGATCGTAAAATCATCGCATTTGTGACTTCAAGTAAGTTTCTCAAAACTGTTATATTTTGTGTATTTTAACATGTTCGATCGTAAAATCATCGAATTTGTGACTTCAAGTAAGTTTCTCCAAACTGTTATATTTTGTGTTTTTTAACATGTTCGATCGTAAAATCATCGAATTTGTGACTTCAAGTAAGTTTTTCAAAACTGTTATATTTTGTATTTATTAACATGTTCGATCGTAAAATCATCGAATTTGTGACTTCAAGTAAGTTTCTCAAAACTGTTATATTTTGTGTAAAACCATCGAATTTGTGACTTCAAGTAAGTTTCTCAAAACTGTTATATTTTGTATATTTTAACACGTACGATCGCAAAACAATCGAATTTGTGACTTCAAGTAAGTTTTTCAAAAATGGCATATTTTGTGTATTTTAACATGTTCGATCGTAAAATCATCGAATTTGTGACTTCAAGTAAGTTTCTCAAAACTGTTATATTTTGTGTATTTTAACATGTTCGATCGTAAAATCATCGAATTTGTGACTTCAAGTAAGTTTTTCAAAACTGTTATATTTTGTGTATTTTAACATGTTCGATCGTAAAATCATCGAATTTGTGACCTCAAGTTAGTTTTTCAAAACTGTTATATTTTGTGTATTTTAACATGTTCGATCGTAAAATCATCGAATTTGTCACTTCAAGTAAGTTTCTCAAAACTGTTATATTTTGTGTATTTTAACATGTTCGATCGTAAAATCATCGAATTTGTGACTTCAAGTAAGTTTCTCAAAACTGTTATATTTTGCATATTTTAACATGTACGATCGTAAAATCATCGAATTTGTGACTTCAAGTAAGTTTCTCAAAACTGTTATATTTTGTGTATTTTAACATGTTCGATCGTAAAATCATCGAATTTGTGACTTCAAGTAAGTTTCTCAAAACTGTTATATTTTGTGTATTTTAACATGTTCGATCGTAAAATCATCGAATTTGTGACTTCAAGTAAGTTTCTCAAAACTGTTATATTTTGTGTATTTTAACATGTTCGATCGTAAAATCATCGAATTTGTGACTTCAAGTAAGTTTCTCAAAACTGTTATATTTTGTGTATTTTAACATGTTCGATCGTAAAATCATCGAATTTGTGACTTCAAGTAAGTTTTTCAAAACTGTTATATTTTGTGTATTTTAACATGTTCGATCGTAAAATCATCGAATTTGTGACTTCAAGTAAGTTTCTCAAAACTGTTATATTTTGTGTATTTTAACATGTTCGATCGTAAAATCATCGAATTTGTGACTTCAAGTAAGTTTCTCAAAGCTGTTATATTTTGTGTATTTTAACATGTTCGATCGTAAAATCATCGCATTTGTGACTTCAAGTAAGTTTCTCAAAACTGTTATATTTTGTGTATTTTAACATGTTCGATCGTAAAATCATCGAATTTGTGACTTCAAGTAAGTTTCTCAAAACTGTTATATTTTGTGTATTTTAACATGTTCGATCGTAAAATCATCGAATTTGTGACTTCAAGTAAGTTTTTCAAAACTGTTATATT
The DNA here is from genome assembly GCF_002237135.1 of Teleopsis dalmanni. Classification (NCBI taxonomy): domain Eukaryota; kingdom Metazoa; phylum Arthropoda; class Insecta; order Diptera; family Diopsidae; genus Teleopsis; species Teleopsis dalmanni. Next base: position 123,260,374 of record NC_051847.1, read on the forward strand.
TTGTATTTTTTAACATGTTCGATCGTAAAATCATCGAATTTGTGACTTCAAGTAAGTTTTTCAAAACTGTTATATTTTGTGTATTTTAACATGTTCGATCGTAAAATCATCGAATTTGTGACTTCAAGTAAGTTTCTCAAAACTGTTATATTTTGTGTATTTTAACATGTTCGATCGTAAAATCATCGAATTTGTGACTTCAAGTAAGTTTCTCAAAACTGTTATATTTTGTGTATTTTAACATGTTTGATCGTAAAATCATCGAATTTGTGACTTCAAGTAAGTTTCTCAAAACTGTTATATTTTGTGTATTTTAACATGTTCGATCGTAAAATCATCGAATTTGTGACTTCAAGTAAGTTTTTCAAAACTGTTATATTTTGTGTATTTTAACATGTTCGATCGTAAAATCATCGAATTTGTGACTTCAAGTAAGTTTTTCAAAACTGTTATATTTTGTGTATTTTAACATGTTCGATCGTAAAATCATCGAATTTGTGACTTCAAGTAAGTTTCTCAAAACTGTTATATTTTGTGTATTTTAACATGTTCGATCGTAAAATCATCGAATTTGTGACTTCAAGTAAGTTTTTCAAAACTGTTATATTTTGTGTATTTTAACATGTTCGATCGTAAAATCATCGAATTTGTGACTTCAAGTAAGTTTCTCAAAACTGTTATATTTTGTGTATTTTAACATGTTCGATCGTAAAATCATCGAATTTGTGACTTCAAGTAAGTTTCTCAAAACTGTTATATTTTGTGTATTTTAACATGTTCGATCGTAAGATCATCGAATTTGTGACTTCAAGTAAGTTTCTCAAAACTGTTATATTTTGTGTATTTTAACATGTTCGATCGTAAAATCATCGAATTTGTGACTTCAAGTAAGTTTCTCAAAACTGTTATATTTTGTGTATTTTAACATGTTCGATCGTAAAATCATCGAATTTGTGACTTCAAGTAAGTTTCTCCAAACTGTTATATTTTGTATTTTTTAACATGTTTGATCGTAAAATCATCGAATTTGTGACTTCAAGTAAGTTTTTCAAAACTGTTATATTTTGTGTATTTTAACATGTTCGATCGTAAATCATCGAATTTGTGACTTCAAGTAAGTTTTTCTAAACTGTTATGTTTTGTGTATTTTAACATGTTCGATCGTAAAATCATCGAATTTGTGACTTCAAGTAAGTTTCTCAAAGCTGTTATATTTTGTGTATTTTAACATGTACGATCGTAAAATCATCGCATTTGTGACTTCAAGTAAGTTTCTCAAAACTGTTATATTTTGTGTATTTTAACATGTTCGTTCGTAAAATCATCGAATTTGTGACTTCAAGTAAGTTTTTCAAAACTGTTATATTTTGTGTATTTTATCATGTTCGATCGTAAAACCATCGAATTTGTGACTTCAAGTAAGTTTTTCAGAACTGTTATATTTTGTGTATTTTAACATGTTTGATCGTAAAATCATCGAATTTGTGACTTCAAGTAAGTTTCTCAAAACTGTTATATTTTGTGTATTTTAACATGTTCGATCGTAAAATCATCGAATTTGTGACTTCAAGTAAGTTTCTCAAAACTGTTATATTTTGCATATTTCAACATGTACGATCGTAAAACCATCGAATTTGATGAAACTTCATAGTATTACTTTAACCCAAGCATTCTAAGAAATTTAACATGTTTTTGTTTCTGTAAATTTTTTGTAAAAATATCTGCTACATTATCATTTGTTGATATATACTTTAATTTGATTTCATTAAGTGCAACAACCTCTCTTATGTGGTAATACTTGTTATCAATGTGCTTCGTGCGCTTGTGAAGGATTGGATTCTTTGCTAATTGCATTACGCTGAGGTTGTCTCCATTAATTGTAACAGGATTTTCATGACACGAACCGATTTCGTTTAATAATCGTCGTAGATATATTACTTCTTTTGCTGCCGTTGACATGGCAATGTATTCGACTTCTGTACTGCTTAATGCGACAACATTTTGCTTTTTGGTCTCCCAGGCAAACGTAGTACCACTTAAGAAAAATGTATGGACAGTGTAAGATTTTCTATCTCGATCGTTACCTGCCCAATCGTCATCGACGAAACTTTGGACTGATTCACCGCTTTTGCAATAGTGAAGCTTTAGATGAGCTGTGCTTGATAGATATCGCTAAGCATGACGTGCACCCGCTTCATGTTCTGCATGCGAGTCGACATTCCTTTGTGCCAACGTGCTAACAGCATACATGATAATCGGCCTTGTGGAAATTGCAAGGTATATTAGGGATCCTATTAGCGATTGATATTCAGTCTCATTCACTTTAGTGCAATTTTCATTATTGCATGTTATTTTAAAACCCGGATTAAGAGGCGTAGAGGCAGGGTGACACACGCTCATATTATACAACTCCAAAAGATTCTTGATGTATTGATGATCATTTCTGTATATTTCCCAACCAAGAAAATGGCTCAGGGGACCAACATCTTGTACATCAAATTTTTCTTTTATTTTGCTCTTGATACTATTAATATCATTTTTATTCGAGCAGGCGATTATTAGATTATCAACATAGACTGCTATATAATTATAAGCATTTTGAGTTTACTTTATGTATAAGCAATGACTTTTAAAAGGGCATCTAACGTATTATTCCATGCCCGGCCCGATTGCTTCAAGCCGTAAATGGCCTTTTTAACTTTAGAACACGTTTAGAATATGTTTTATCTATAAAATTTTCGGGTTGCTGCATGTATACCTCTTCCGATAGATCACTGTTTAAATATGCATTTGATATATCGATCTAATGAAGAAACAACTCTTTCTCAACAGCTAACGCCAATAACATTCTTATTGTTTCATAACGTATAACAGGCGAAAAAGTTTCCCAGTAATTAACATTAAATTGCTGACTGCAACCTTTTGCAACCAACCTCGACTTAAATCTTTCAATATTACCATATTGATCTCGTTTGATACGATAAACCCATCTGGAACCTATGGCTTTTTATCCAGGTGGAAGATCGACTAACGACCACGTTTTATTTGAAATAAGTGCATCAAACTCTTTCTTCATTGAAATCTCCCACTCAAGCGAATATTCGCTTGACAATGCATTCTTAAGAGTTTGTGGGGTTCCGATATCATCATTTCCAGTCATGTAATTTATTATATTAAAAAATTTTCTTGGCCTACCTGCCTGACCTGTACGAATTATTTCTGGTCTACCAGGACCGCAACGCCTTTTTGAATTTTCGAACGTTAATTTTACGTCATGTTCAGATGGACAGCTATTTGACCTACTTATGATCTCTTGAGGATTAGATGATGATTGTTCGTTGTCTTGACTCAGTTCATCTGCTTGACTCAAATTATTCATGTTCATGATTATTGTGTTATAATCAACGTTGTTTTCGACATATCTTGCTTTATTGAAGCTACCTTCTACAAATTTGATATCACGCCTTTCGATCACTTGTTATAGTTCTCGATCGTAAAGACGATATGCTTTTGCTGTTAAAGAATATTCGACGAACACATTTTCTTTGCCTTTCGCACGAAATTTGTTGCGTTGCATTTTATCTAAGTCAAACGCTCGGGAACCGAATGTTCTTAAATGCTTGACTAGTGATTTCCAAACACTCCATTTGTTCGAACGGCGTTATATCTTCTAATGAATTAGACGGTGACCGATTACGTAAATACGTAGCTACCGCTTCGGCCCATAACTGCTCCTCTAGATTCGCATGTACTAGCATGCTTCTAGCCATTTCCAAAACTGTTCTGTTTGATCCTTCTGCAACACAATTTTATTGTGGTGTATATAATACAGTTAATTGTCTTTTGATACCCGAGTCACTTAAAAACTTGTTAAATTCTTTATTTAAATATTCACCACCATTGTCACTACGTAATGCTTTTATTTTATTTTTTGTTTGGCACTCGACTAAACTCTTGAATATTTTGAATTTCTTTAGTACTTGGTCTTTGGTTTTAATGAAGTAAACAAAGACTCTTATAAAATAATCGTCTATAAATGTCACAAAATAACGGGCACCACCAACTGACGGTACGTTTATTGGACCACATACGTCCGTATGTACAAGTTCTAATAAATCTTTTGTAACTCGTTCAGCTTTTTGCGGAAATGGCAATGCACTTATTTTGGTTTGATTACATGTGTCACAATTTATATCAGAAGAAGAAATTTTAACATCAAAACCATGAACTAAATCCTTATTTGAAAGCTCTCTTGAACTTTTAAAATTTAAATGGCCATACCGATTATGCCATTTTATCGCATTTACATTTTGTGTGCAAAATAATGATTCGCATTTATTAGTGATTACTATAAACAAATTGTTGTACATTTTTGCCTTTAACAATAGTGAATCGTCTTTTGTTTTAATTGTAGCTATATCATATTTAAACAAAATTGAATGTCCAAAACTCAATGCTTTGGACACTGAATAAAAGTTTGTTTGTAATTATGGAACATATAACACATCCATCAGTTTTATTTTGCATTCACTTGTCTTTATTGTTACCGCGCCTTTACCGGGTGAGTTTACAAAATTATTGGCTGCTAACATCACTTTTTGATCGTGTTCAACAAACGACACGAAGATACTCTTTTTACAACAGATATGAGAAGTTGCGCCACTATCAACACACCATGTATTTCTGTTTACAATGATATCATTACTTGCTGCGAACACAGAAAAAGAAAGTTTTTGCTTATTGCTGTCAAACTACTTGTTGCTTTGTTGTTTTGATCTGCATTTTGTTGCTATGTGACCGCGTTTGTCACATCTAAAACATTTGCCGCTAAACTCGTTTCATTTTTTATTTCATTCGCCTTTTCTTTGTTTTTACTTTGTTGCTTATTCTGCACATAGAACGCTTGTTGTTGTGACTTACTTTCATTTGTTTGTTCTCTTCGCGCTCCTTCTTCTAGAAGTTTAACCTCTATGACGTCAAACGTAGATAACGAATCGTGTGTTTCTATGGCGACAACGAAATTTTCATATTTTGCAGGCAAGCTAGACAAAAGCATAATGATCTCGAGTTCTTCGTTAAGCGTAATGTCCACTTCGGCCAGTTTATCAATAACATCGACAAACGAATTGATAAACTCCGTCACACTGTCACCATCAGACATATTGAGGGCCAGCAATTGCTTATACAAAGCAACCTTTCGAACTGGACCACTTGGCATATGCACTTCGCATAACTTCTGCCATGCTGAACTCGATGTAGGGCACTTTTTTATATAGTTTATCTGAGACGGATTTATATTTAATATTATACTTGCCAAAGCTTTTTCATCCAGTCTGTTCCAGATAGCATCATTATTATCTTTTTTTGTTAGTTTACCGCAAACGACATTCCACAAATCTGCACTAATTAACAGACTTTTCATCACGACACTCCAGACAACATAGTTTTTCTCGCTCAACTTTTCTATTTGGTAAGCTACACTCATTTTCAAAATTGACTTTGTTCTAAATTCCAAATTAAAAGACACACTTTATAAACGGACACACTTTATAGCCGCGCTGGTCCCATAACCAATGTTAGAAACAAAAGTACAAAAATTATGTTGAAAATGTTTAACTGGTTTTACCTTAACAAAATTTCTATGATATAATTGAAATATTTAGTTGATATTTTACAATTATGCATTATATTGTATATCTTAACATTTCTCATCTTTACTTTTTTAAAAACATGTGTTTAAAAAAAAATCATAATTTTCATGTTTGATTAAATTTCCTAAGGTGAAGACAAAATCAAGCTTTCTGATTTATGTTGCAATCGAATGTGAGTTTTATTATCTTTAAAGGTTTTCGTGTGCATCTGGATCTTAATTGTAGTTTTTTATAAATTAGTATTTTTATATAAGAAAGTCGCTTTATCTATTCAAATTTTCATTAATTCATTTATTCGCAACAAATGCATTAAAAAGACAAACATAACATTCTATCTTATAATACAGATTGCGCTGTGACACAATTTATTTATTTAAAAAAATTGAATTTTTGGTAAAAAATAGAGAAATTTTTAAAAAATGATTATAAAAAAACTGTGCATACGATTTTGAACTTTTTGAAAAGAAAATTTCTTCACTACTACAAAAAAAAACGTAAAATAAGGAAAAAGTGGCAACACTCGAGATCCCCAGCAGTTAAAGCTAATTTAAATAGGCTGACTAAAGAACTTACCTCTGAGATCAAGCGCTTTAAAAATAAACAATTCCATTCATACTTGTCTGATTTGACCAATAATCGCAGCACAGATTACTCCTTGTGGAAATGCACTCGAAATATGAAACGTCCAGCCTCTCATAACGCACCAATAAAGACCTTCACTAGCCAATGGGCCAATAGTGATAAAGAAAAAGCTGAACTTTTTTCTGAACATTTAACAAAAATATTCTCTATTTCTGGTAGTGAGAATAGTGTTGAAACTTGTTATCTGGGTACTAATAGCATAAACAATTTGCCGCCAACTAGCGAGCTTGAAGTAATGATGATAATAAAGAACGACCTTAAGCTAAAAAAAACACCAGGATATGATCTCATAACTGCAGAACTTCTTAGAGAAATCCCAGCTAACTGCATAGTTAAAGTTACTAACATCTTCAATGCTGTTCTACGATTGAAATATCTCCCTTCGTTGTGGAAGGTCTCAGAAATTATTATGGTCCTTAAACCGGGGAAAGATGCAAACGAGGTTAGCTCCTATAGGCCAATAGCTCTCCTACCTGTGCTTTCAAAAGTATTTGAAAAAATTATGCTTAAACGGATGTTGCCTTTACTTGAACAACAGCAGACCATATCTATGCATCAATTTGGATTCAGGTGTAATCACTCGACCATTGATCAAGTCCACAGAATCACAAACGTAATCGAAACTGCCCTTGAGGAAAAGAAAGTATGTTCAGCAGTATTCTTAGACGTATCCCAGGCTTTCGACAAAGTTTGGCATACAGGTCTACTAACAAAAATAAGAGACATTTTTCCGTTGGAGTATTTCGATATGGTTTCTTCTTATTTGACCAATCGTTACTTCCGTGTTAAGCATGGAAACGATTACAGTGAACTCCAAAAAATCAACGCTGGGGTACCCCAAGGCAGTGTACTTGGTCCTTTGTTATATTTAATATACACACATGATTTGCCAATGAGCTCAGCGACGTTTACAGCGACGTTCGCTGACGATACAGCTGTTCTAGCGATTGGAGATGATGAACTAACAGCAGCCAGGCGTCTGCAGTCTTCTGTCAATGACATTATCGTTTGGGCTGAAAAGTGGAAAATAAAACTTAACCACTATAAATCAGTTCACGTCAACTTTACAAACCGAAATATCAGATTTATGCCCCTCTACATTGATGGAATACAAATTCCACATTCTAATACGGCTAAGTACCTCGGTATGACATTGGATGCAAAGCTGAGATGGAATGAGCATGTAAAAAAAAAGAGAGATGAACTGAATATAAAATACAGGTCAATCAAATGGCTTATTGGAAAGAAGTCGAAACTGTCACTTCATAACAAGCTTTTAATTTACAAAGAAATATTGAAACCAATTTGAACATACGGTATTCAGCTCTGGGGATGCGCTAGCAGCACATACAAAAATTCCAAAACGTTATATTAAGGGGTGTGGCAAATGCACCATGGTACGTAAGGAACTCTGATCTGCATCGTGATCTAGGAATAAATACGGTGGTGGAAGAAATACAGCGAAATGCAAGAATGCACCTGCAGCGACTGTACTCTCATCCGAATGATGAAGCTAACGAACTGGCGTCAATAGAGCCAACACGTCGCCTTAAGCGTCTAAAACCTTGTGATCTTTGGTCGCAACCTGTCCGAAATGCGTGATAAATGAACTTGCGTGATTTTTGATTAAATTCTTTATAATTGTTGATTAAAATTGTTTGTTAGCTTATTATATTGTTAGCTAGTTACTCTTATAAAAATTTATTTAATCAAATAAAATAAATTTATATATCAAAAAAAAAAAAATACGATTTTGAGCTTTTTGAAAAGAAAATTTCTTCACCTTTATGAAAATGTATAGATGATTTTGGTCTCGTTCGTACACAAAAATTTATTGAGATATATAAATGCATACTATAAAAAAATTCTTTATTTTTAATGAAATTTCTATGATATAATTGAAATATTTTGTTGATATTTTATAATTATGCATTATATTGTATATTTTAACATTTCTCATCTTTACTTTTTTAAAAACACGTGTTTAAAAAAAATCATAATTTTCATGTTTGATTAAATTTCCTGGAGTGAAGACGAAATCAATCTTTCTGATTTATGTTGCAATTGAAATTATGATTTATTGTCTTTTATGGTTTTCGTGAGCAATTGGATCTATATTATAGTTCTTTCTTAATTAATATTTTTAGATATACAATTCGCTTTTTCTATTCAAATATTCATTAATTCACAATACTTGCGTAAAAAAATACAAACATCTTATTGATACTTGAAATTTAGATGGCGCTGGCATGCCTGCCTTGAGTTTGCTCCGCATTTGGCGCTGCGAGTGTGCAGGTTATTTTTCAAATTGAATTTTATGTAAGAAATGGACAGTTTTTAAAAAATAATTGTGAAAAAACTGTATGTACGATTTTTATGATTTTAAGTCTTTTGGAAAAGAAATTTTATTGTCTTTAAAGAAAAATTAATTCCGTTTCGGTCCCGTTTTTGCACACGCGGATATAATAATGCAGTTAAGTAAGCTAAAAAAAAAGCTATTTTTTTATCAATTTTTTATGATAAAATTAAAATATCTAATTGAAGTTTTACAATTATATTTTGTGATGTATATATTTTGCATTTTTAGTTTTTTGATTTGTATGATATTTAAGCAGTTTTGTATCGAACTGTAATACGATTATGCGCAAATTCTGTATGTACGATTTCTGATTTTTACTTTAATTGAAAACTTATTTTATTACCTTTCAGATGAATATTCATGCATGTTGGGGCCGTTTGTGGTTGTTTTTAATAATTTTTTAAGTAAAAAATGTAAGTTTTTTCAAAAAATTTGATTTTTTTATTTTTTGAATATCTCAGCTATTACGCAACATAAAGTTATGAGATATATACCAAATAAAAGATAATTGAATTTTCTATCTAAACCATATCATACTAAATCACCTTACTTGGTGAAAAAGCTTAAAATGGCTAATTTTGACAAATTAATAAACTTAGATAAATTTCGTGCTCCAATTCCAGCTTGGTCCCCTCAGCGTCGTTGCTATCTAGGCTCAGGTATCTTGCTATCACATTCAAAAAGGTTGAATTTGCTATCGTCAGCAAAAATTACATTAGACCAAAACATTTCTACTCTTTTACATAAGCTCTTGCAAATTGTAGTCTTCTGATTTCATTGATTTTGTTTACAAAGAGTTTCTTTCGGGTAGTTCTTCCTCTATAACCACAAATTATAAGTGAGTTTCGAATAGTTTATAGCGTAAGCTCCTTTTCCAATTATTCCTGAATATCATTGCAAAGAATAGTGACATTTGTCTTAGGATTTTTTGAACTTGGCGTACTAACTACCGTTCATTCGCTTTGGAAAGTGTATTAAGGGCGGTGCGGGCTATAATTTTTGAATGTCATTCGAGTTGCATTCAAGAATTGTCATTCAAGCAAAATTTTTGAACAATAAGGGTCTTTATGCACGTTGTGCGTTAGTGCAACAGCGCAAAAATATACTCTTGAATGATGAATGCAAATTTTTGTGTAACAGGCTATCACTCACAACACGTTGGCGATGAGCTGAATGATGTGCTCACCAGAGTTTTGGTAAGCATGCCAACATGTTGGTTGTATGTCATTCAAAAGTGCAAACTATCATTGCATAAATGACGAATACTTTTCAAACACCATGTTTTGCTGTTCCGCAATAGAATTATTTTTTTTTCGTCATTTTATGTTTAAATTTTTGGAGTAATACAATTTTTGCAGCAATACAATCAAAAAAAACAGAGTAAAAGTTGAAAATTGCATTATTCTTTTCACATTTTTTTGTTTCGTTTTGTTGTAACATTTTATAAGAATTTAGTTAATGACGAATACTTTTTTTGACCGCTGTATATATAAAGAAAATTTGATTTAAATTAGGCATTTTCGGTGGCTCGCAAGTGTGGGAAAAAACGCATGCTGGCCTATATTAGCTAAGCGAGACATTGGCATCACTGTTGCAATCTGTCAAATGTTTTGTTTTCACAAACAGCAAATCCTGCATATGTCCACATAAATCACATTTTTTATAAAAATAAATTAAGGTAAATGTTACTTGTTAATAACTTTATATTATATATGTTATATACTTTTCAATTTTTTGCAGTTTTTCCAATTTTCAATGAAATTTTTGAATTTTGTTTGAATTTTTGAATTTTGTTTGAATTTTTGTTTACATATGATTTTTGAAGGTTCACAATAATTTGCTTATTGCGTTGGTAGAACTTTTTTCTTTACTAACTGAAGTGTTTGGCCAATAAATAAGTACTGGTCTGGATAGAAAAAATAGTGTTGTTGTTTGGCGTACATTTCAGTCAGTATAGCCCAGTAAATTCCTACTTTTTGCACTAGTTGCGAGCTATCGAAAACGTCTATTGATACATGATAGCAGCTACTACACGAATTATTGAAATTAAAATTTACATACACTGAATTTTTAAGGATAGTAACTAAGTAATCATATCTGTTAATCGAACCCGATTGGCGGATATTTATTAAGATGGTTTCTGAGTACTGACGGAAACATTGCTATAAATTTATAACGTTGACCCATTTCATCCGACTTTGTTAGCATAGCATAGCCTGAATTAATAAGCTCTCTTGATCCTGGTGGAGCATTTTTTAATAATTGCTGTAAATAAAATTGATGAAACAACATTTTGAAAGTTTCAATCAAGTAACCTGTAACCGAAGGTTGCCGTTCATTTTCATTAAGAATTGTGCTTGTTCAATTGGACCATAGCAAACCACCATGCCATTCTCCTCTGCAACACGTTTTAACTGCCTGAAATCCACATCAGCAGTAAGGTCTGCAGTACCGGGATCTTGTAAAAAGTTATGCAATTTATGTCTTTTAAAAGCCTACAAAATAGTTAGGAATTATTAATTGAAACTATTTAAAAATAGATGCACTTACCCTAAGTGTGTCCACTTTTTCCCCGAAATGACCGTAATCTACAATTAATGCCACTCCACCGTAACATTGTAAACGTTCAGCAATAATACGTACTATCCTATCAGACTCTAACGAATATTCTAAGGAAGTTCGTGTTTCCTCAGGAAGAGGTTTAAACAGTTGCGATATTGGAGTCGGAGAATTTGATAAAACAAATTTAAAATTTTCAAGTTTGTCTTCAGATATATTGATAAGAACTTCTTTCCATATACCCGCCATTAATTTCAATTTGTGTACTGGCATCGCATCGAAAAACTCGTGTGCCAAAATAATTGCAAAATCTTGTGGTATATCTTCTAATCGTTTGTACCAATAAACTGCGCAACCACTCTCAGATTTACCAATTTGATAGTATGGCAGAGTACAATCATTTAGTTTCTCAAATTCAAAACAAATGCTTTGTGCTTGTAACTGACTTAAGAATTCACTAATCTCTACAAGATGTAGTGATAACTTTTCACTTAATTTCAATTGTGTCAGCACTCGTAAGATATCTTTAATAAGAGTCCCTCTGCCGGGACCAAGTTCAATAAGTTGAAATGGTTGTGGACTACCTAATTTAACCCACTCATTAACTATCCAAACAGCTACAAGCTAAATAAAAATTTAAAATTATACAGTGTAATTGAATCATATAAAATATTATAATACTTGCTTCGCCAAATATTTGACTTATTTCTGGGGAAGTAATAAAATCACCAGAAAGTCCAAACACATCCCGATTCATGTAATAACCGGCTGTTGGATGTGTTAATACTTCAGTCATATATTGCGCCACTGTGATTGGTCCAGTAGCTATTATCCTGTTTCTTATATGTTTAGCTAAATTAATTGCAACTTCCCCTTTTTTTGTGCTGTCTTCATTCAAATCTTTGAATATTTTCCAACGTTTAACGGGCCTGTAACAATAAGATCGTCTAATCGCCACATTTAACAACATATTTAATAATTTTCAGCCGCGCCAAGATAGTAACGATGTTGGTAGGTCCTAAAGAAAATTGGCACAAAAAGTTTTTTAAAAATTTTTTTATATTTTTTGAGTAACTTAGTTATTACCAAAGAATATCTTTACAAGAACGGAAACTCCGCCCACTTCGTGAGAGTGCATTTGAAATTGCTTTTGAAAACTTATTTTTTATAACATTTTGGCACACGTATTAAATACATGTGATCTTACCACGATAACATCAAATTACTCTCTTTTTGGGGTTGCAGTATAATAATTTGCTGCTACTTGTTATGTGGATTTGATCCACATATTTATCAATTTAAGTTTGTCGTACAAACCGATAGACAAAGCAACAAAACGGCTTTTAATGTTGCTTATTTTAAATGATAAATAATTTAAACCTAATGTTATCGTCAACCGGATGTTGTTTAAAAAGGACATTGTTGATCATTCAAGTATCAAAAGGGAAATTCCATTATTTCCTTAAATACTTTTGTATAGATAAATTGTATTACTGATTATGAATACAAGGAACCGTATCTAATTACAATTATGAAAATATATGTGAAAAAGAGGTAGAAGGAAAAATCCCAAGTGCCGGGACTTCCGTCCTTTTATCCCATTTTGAACCTTTTTACAAACAACAATAAAATGTAATATTACAATCCACTAAAAATAGCAATAACTGACAATATATTATTTTAACCTTGATAGAAAATTAGTTAAGTTAGTTGTAAGATAATTTTATATAAATAAAGAAACAACTTTCTAGAAAAGTTAGTAATTTTAAACTACTCAATCTGTGTGCATTTATTGTCGAGGGACATTAGGCATAACATACTTGCTAATCATATATTAACTTTTTAGTAATATAAAAAACTTATGCTTCCTTATTTGGTTAATAATAGGCGTATTCGGTGGCTCCCAAGTACGGCAAAAAACAGCAAGTTGTTGGCCTATGCAGGCCTATACTGGCCGCAATGTATGCAAAACAACAACACTATTTTCTCTACCTCGGCCAGCATAGTTATGCTAGCCAACCACATCGGCCAGTAAAAAAAAAAATATTACCAACGCAATAAGCGAACTATTGTGAACCTTCATTGAAAATTCCAACGAATAGTGCAATCAAATGTCAAAAATTGAGGAAATAAAAATTCAAACAGAATTCAAAAATTTGAAAAATCTTGAAAAGTAACGAAGAAATAATAAGAATGGAGAAATCGTAAGTATTAAGCACATTGAATTTTTTATTATGTTAGTTATTACCAAGTAACATTTATTTTATTTCATTTAATTTGTAGTTTACATACGTAAAATTAATAAACAAACATAATTTTTGAAGTTTTTCTAAAAAATTTTTTATAGAAATACACCCAAACTATGGACCACAAAGGAAACGAAGTGTTTTCTAGAGTGCTACTTGACACGAAAGGAAGAGAATCTTCAGAGGAGGTTGTTGCGGCATTCATAACATTTAAAAAATCCGTGAAACAACTTGCATCCCTCGGCCACTGCAAAACGTTGCTTCCTTCTCCCAACATCGACAGTACCTACAAAAATTTACTTATCTTAGTGTTTTATTTTTAAATTTCCAATATTCTTACCATTCCTTTTAATTCCGTGTTCATTTTAATTTTATAATATTTTTATAAAAATATATTTGATTTATATGCACATATACAAGATTTGCTGTTTGTCAAAACAAAACATTTGACAGATTGCAACAGTGAAGCCAATGACTCGCGTGGCCAACATAGGCCAACATGCATTTTTTGCCGTACTTGCGAGCCACCGAAAAAGCCTAATATCACATTACGTAAACAAAATATATATTGTAATATATAATATGTGATAAATAAATATAAAAATTAATATATAATAATTTAAATCAATTAATTTAAATCAGTTTAGTTTGCTTAATAATGTAATATATATTCAGTAAATTGATTTTTGTTGCTTTTTTCATATGAATTTTATAGTATTTTAATTTATTACATTCGACAACAAACTTTTGTAGAAGCAAATTTTTTAATTAAATAAAACAAACAGTTTTGAATATTTCTTATTTAATAAGTTAATAAGTTTTCTTAAATATTTTTTGAGCGTGTAAAACATTATTTCAAAAACAATTTTGATATAATAGCATTAAATACCGTTTTGATGTGAAATTAATAACAAAGACTGAAGCTACTACCAATTCACTTTTTTTATACGGCAGCACTTAAGTGATCCATGATAAATTGTGTTTCTCTGCGAAGACTTAATTTTCAAATTTAGTGCCAAAAAATATGTTGCTGAGGAATGGTGTACGCGCATTCCCTTTAAATGTGTGCGGTACGTATTATTGCCTCACATGTTTTCTAATTGATCAGTAACAATAAATCTGTTGATAAGGGAGGGTGTGCGCGCATTCGCTCTAAATGTAGTGAATAATACTTATTATTAATTTACATACATTACAGTATGATCAGTAGCGAAAAATCTATTGATAAGAGTGGGTGCATGCGCATTCATTGTCGGGTTTATGAGCTTTTCTTATGTAGATATATTTTTATATAAAATTTAACAATTTTTAAATTTTAATATTGAAAAATTTTAATTTTATATTATGATTATAAAATATATTTATATATAAATACTAAAGTATTTAAAAATATTAGTTAAGTTTAATTAAAAGAAGTACAAGTTGTTTACATAATTTATTATTGTTATGAAATTAAATAGAATTGATTATTTACCAGAATTAATGCAAGATTTAAACGAGATATATGCTACACATTTTTAGTTCATCTGTTTGATGAATATTATAAATATTTACATAATATAAAAATTAAAAACATATTTATTTTTTTTGTGTTGATTATGTATAGAATATATGAATATATTCTTCAGAATTTAAATAACCTTAAAAACATAAATTTATTAGGGATATGATTATTATCATGTAGCGCCTTATGTTTATGTTGTAAATATTTTTATCTCAATGTGAACATAAAATGCACACCTACTAATATCTTAAAATAAATAGTAAAATACTTTCGCTAAACTGTTATATTAGAAATATGCATAGAACTTAAATGAAAATTTATTTTCTTTCATCATTATTGTGTGGAAATTTAAAAAAAGAACCTTAACAAATTTTTTACATCCCTTGTATTTTCCTATTTCTACATTTAGTTTATTTAGCTATGTAGCTTATTCGACCAAAGTTCAAGATTTGGTATACATTTTCCACACCACCCAAGAGGTATGCATAAAGGTGCGTTACCGAGTTTAGGTGTCGGTTCCCCAAGAGGCATATTCACCATTATTTATTCGTTATAATTTTTTACAGATTTTTGCAAAAAAAAAAATTAACAGAATAATAATTACAATACTTTTAAAAATTAATTGCAAATTTAAATATACATAAACTAAAAGCAAAAAAATTATTAAAATAAAAATTTAATTTAAAAAATTAATTTATATGTAAAAGTCAACTGAATATCATGTGGAAAACTAAGGCTATAAATGCGTTACACGCAAGAGCTTTTGCGTATAGTCAGGTGTATTCAGAACCCTATTAAAAAATTTTAACAGGAAATATATGCGTACTCTTATAAAAAGAGTTAAAATACTGTCTGTTTTGCAGTTTTGACAGCAAACATATGGACGTATATTTTTTAATTTTTGGTATTAAAATT